>NW_027521022.1:47489-142606 GCF_052094955.1 Ictidomys tridecemlineatus
CAGTCACCGGGATGTAATCACCAGAAATGTTAGGGCCAAGGATATTCCTGAGCCACAGGGAGTGGCTATTAGACTCTATTTGGTTGATGGACTGAAATCTGCACTCAGTGTTTGCTTAAGTTCAATGACCAATATGATCCTGAAATAATGGAGAGGATTGTGATCAGAAATAAATAAGGTGTTGGATGGAGTGTTATGTGACCTTTTCCCTGGCCTCACAGCTGGATCTGGAGGAGGGTTTGGAGCACCAGCCTTCGCCAAGGCCTCGTGAACATGCGTTGAGAAGGCAGCACCAGATCCTTGTGAAACCCGCAGCCGCTGTCCTTGGCAGCCTGGAAAGACATTAACAGATGTCATCGGTGAAACGGGCTCCCTGATTTCAGTGAGAATAAGGGGACCCTGAAGTAGAACAGGCCATGTGGTGGAGCAGTGATCAGAACATTTGAATCTGTAAAGATTTTTGACAGTGGTAAATGATCGTGGTATTTATAGATGAGAAAAAATGGGCACCCTCCTAGAATAGTGCCTGTCCCATGTAATGTGAAACTCTTCTTTTCACACTTCATTGGTGCATTGTAGTGGTCCATAATGGTGGGATTTGCTGACACATATTTGAACATGTACACACAATAACCGTGAACTTTGGCCAATATCATTCCAATATTTCCCTTTTCCTCACCTCCTCCCCTGGTGCCTTGACTCTACTGATCTTCCTTCAACTTTCATGATGAGACGCCCTTCCCAACTTTCCTTCCTTTTACCCCTCTAGTTTTAACAGAGGAAAAACATACGGCCCTTAACTTTCTGAGTTGCTTATTTCCCTTAATGTAATGAAGATCCATCTATCTTCCAGCATGACATAATTTCGTTCTTCTTTATGGCTGAATGAAATTCCAATGTGCATATACCAGATGTTCTTTATCCATTCATCCACTGATGTCACCTCAGCTGGTTCACGGGCATGTATGTGTCATTATAGTATGATGATTTCGATCCGCTGTGATAAATACTAAGCAGAGGTAGAGCTGGGTCACAGGGTGGTCCATGGCTACTTCTGAGGAGCCTCCATCCCGATTTCCGTGGTGGTTGTGCTGATTTACATGCCCACCAACAGGGTGAGAGTGCTTCTTTCTCTCCAATTCTTTCCTTGTCACACTCATTTCTGTTTGTATTCTTGGTGGTTGCCTTTGTCACTGAAGTGAGATGAAATCTCAGAGTAGTCTTGACTTGCAATTATTTTCATATATTTGTTGGCCACTCACATATTTTCTTCTAAGACGTGTCTGTTTAGTTCATTTAGTTTCCCATTTGGTAATTGGGTTATTTGATAATTGGGTTATTTAATAATTGTGGGTTTGATGTTAAGTTTTTTGAGTTCTTTATTAATATTCTGAATATGAATTCCTCTTTTAGAAGAGCCCCTCATAAAGATTTTCTCCCTTTCCGTAGGTTCTCTCTTCATATTCTAATTGTCTCCTTTGCTGTGCAGAACCTTCTTTATTTGATGTCATCCTATTAGCTAACTTTTGGTGTTATCTCTTGAGCTTTGTCATCCTATTGAGAAAGTCATTGCCTCTGCCTGTAGGTTGGAGTATTGACTTTTTTTTTTCCTAAAAACTGCATAATTTCTGGTCTAGTGCCTGGGTCTTTAATAAATTTTGATTTGATTTTTTGCAGGGTGAGCGATAGTTCAGGTCTCATTCTTCTGCATTTGGACAGGGGTGTAGAAGGACTGTTTCAGAGACTAGATGTTAAAGTCTGGGGTGCAGAAGAACTTTGCAGAGAGAAGAAGTTGGAGACTGATGTGCAGAAGGACTGTTACAGAAAGCAGAGTTTGGATACTGGGGTGCAAAAGGATCGTTGCAGAGAGCAGAGTTTTCAGACTGAGGTGCAGAAGCACTTTTGCAGAGAGCAGATGTTGGAGACTGGGGTTCAGAATGACTGTTGCAGAGAGCAGAGGTTGGAGACTGGGGTGAAGAAGGATCGTTGCAGAGAGCAGAAGTTTGAGACTGGTGTGCAGAAGGACTGTTACGGACAGCAGAGTTTGGAGACTTGGTTGCAGAAGGATCTTACAGAAAGCAGAGTTTGGAGACTGAGCTGCAGAAGGACTGTTGCAGAGAGCAGAGATTGGAAATTGGGGAGCAGAAGGACTGTTTCAGAGAACAGAGGTTGGAGACTGGGTTGCAGCAGGACCGTTGAAGAAAGCAGACGTTGGAGACTGGGTTGGAGAAGGAATGTTACAGAGAGCTGAGTTTGGAAACTGGGGTGCAGAAGGAACTTACAGAGAACAGAGGTTGGAGACTGAGGTGCAGGATGAGTGTTAAGGAGAGGAGACGTTGGAGACTGGGGTGCAGAAGGATCGTTGCAGAGAGCAGAGGTTGGAGACTGGGGTGCAGAAGGACGGTTGCAGAGAGCAGAGGTTGGAGACTGAGGTGCAGAAAAACTGTTACAGAGAGCAGAGTTTGAAGAGTGAGGTGCAGAAGGATCGTTGAAGACAGCAGAAGTTGGAGACAGAGTTGCAGAAGAATCATTGCAGAGAGCAGAGGTGGAGACTGGACTGCAGAAGGATCGTTAAAGAGAGTGAGGTGGGAAACTGGCGTGCAGAAGGACTGTTACAGAGAGAACAGGTTAAACCTGGGGTGCAGAAGGAATGTTGCAGAAAGCAAAGTTTGGAGACTGGTGTGCAGAAGAACTGTTGCAGAGAGCAGAGTTTGGAGACTGAGATGAAGAAGGACTGTTACACAGAGTAGACGTTGGAGATTTGTTTGAAGAATTATGATACAGAAAGCTTAGGTGGGAGCCTGGGGTGCAGAAAGACCATTAAAGAGAGCAGAGGTTGGAGACTGTCGTGCAGAAGGACTGTTTCTGAGAGCAGAGTTTGGAGACTGGGGTGCAGAAGGCCTGCTACAGAGAGCAGAGTTTAGAGACTGGCTTGCAGAAGGACTGTTATAGAGAGCACAGTTTTGATGCTGGGTTGCAGAAGAATCTTACAGAGAGCAGAGGTTGGTGACTGAGGTGCAGGACAACTGTTACAGAGAGCAGTGGTTGGAGACTGGGGTGCAGAGGGATCGTGCAGAGAGCAGGGGTTGGAGTCTTGGGTGCAGAAGGACGGTTGCAGAGAGAAAATTTTGGAAACTGGGATGCAGAATGATCATTGCAGAGAGCAGAGATTGGAAACTGGTTTGCATCCAGAGTTTACAAAGAACTCAAAAAATTAGACAATAAGACAACAAATAACCCAATCAACAAATGGGCCAAGGACCTGAACAGACACTTCTCAGAGGAGGACATACAATCAATCAACAGATACATGAAAAAATGCTCACCATCTCTAGCAGTCAGAGAAATGCAAATCAAAACTACCCTATGATACCATCTCACACCAGTAAGACTGGCAGTCATTATGAAGTCAAATAATAACAAGTGCTGGCGAGGATGTGGGGAAAAGGGTACTCTTATACATTGCTGGTGGGACTGCAAATTGGTTCGGCCAATTTGGAAAGCAGTATGGAGATTCCTGGGAAAGCTAGGAATGGAACCACCATTTGACCCAGTTATTGCCCTTATTGGTCTATTCCCTGAAGACCTTAAAAAAGCGTACTACAGGGATACTGCCACATCGATGTTCACAGCAGCACAATTCACAATAGCTAGACTGTGGAACCAACCCAGATGCCCTTCAATGGATGAATGGATTAAAAAATGTGGCATTTATACACTATGGAGTATTACGCAGCACTAAAAAAGGACAAAATCATGGAATTTGCAGGGAAATGGATGGCATTAGAGCAGATTATGCTCAGTGAAGCTAGCCAATCCCTAAAAAACAAATACCAAATGTCTTTTTTGATATAATGAGAGCAACTAAGAATAGAGTAGGGAGGAAGAGCAGGAAGAAAAGATTGACATTAAACAGAGGCACGAGATGGGAGGGAAAGAGAGAGAAAAGTGGAATTGCATAGAAATGGAAAGAGACCCTCATTGTTATAAAAAACTACATAAAAGAGGTTGTGAGGGGAATTGGAAGAAAAATAAGGAGAGAAATGAATTACAGTAGATGGGATAGAAAGAGAAGATGGGGGAAGGGGATAGTAGAGGATAGGAAAGGTAGCAGAATACATCAGTCACTAGTATGGCATTATGTAAAAATGTGAATGTGTAACCTATGTGATTCTGCAATCTGTATTTGGGGTAAAAACGGGAGTTCATAACTGACTTGAAACTATTGTTCGAAGTATGATATGTCAAGAGCTTTGTAATGTTGTGAACAACCAATAAAAAAAAAACAGAGAGCAGGGTTTGGAGACTGGGGTGCAGAAGTATCATTGCAGAGCACAGAGTTTTCAGACTGAGGTGCAGAAGGACTGTTGCAGAGAGCAGTTGTTGGAGACTAGGTTGCAGAAGGAGTGTTGAAGAGAGCAAGGTTTAAGACTGGGGTGCAGAAGGGCTGTTGCAGAGAGAAGAAGTTTCAGAGTGAGGTGCAGAAGAACTGTAACTGAGAGCAGAGTTTGGAGACTGTAGTGCAGAAGGACTGATAAAGAAAGGAGTGGTTGGAGACTGGGGTGAAGAAAGACCCTTACAGAGAACAGAGGTTGAAGACTGTGGTATAGAAGAACTGTTTTGGAGAACAGAGTTTGGAGACTGGGGTGCAGAAGGACCGTTGCACATTGCAGAGGTTAGAGATTTGGGTGTAGAAGGCTTGTTAAAGAGAGAAAAGGTTGGAGACTGGGGTGCACAAAGACTGCTATAGTGAGCAGAGTTTGGAGACTGGGTAGTAGAAGGAACTTACAGAGAGCAGAGGTTTGAGACTGACATGCAGAAGGAGTGTTACATAGAACAGAGTTTGGAGACTGGGGTGCAGAAGGATCGTTGCAGAGAGCAGAGTATTCAGAATGAAGTGCAGAAGGACTATTGCAGACAGCTGATGTTTGAGACTGGGGTGCAGAAAGACTGTTGCAGAGAGAAGAGATTGGAGACTTCGGTGCAGAATGATCGTTCCAGAGAGCAGAAATTGTAGACTGGGGTGCAGAACGCCTGTTACAGATTGCAGAATTTTGAGAAGGGTGCAGTAGGACTGTTACAGAGAGCAAAGTTTGGGGATTGGGTTGCAGAAGAATCTTACAGAAAGCAGAGGTTGGAGTCTGAGGTACAGAAAGACTGTTACAGAGAGTAGAGGTTGGAGACTGAGGTGCAGAAAGACCAATGCAGAGAGCAGAGTTTGGAGAAAGAGGTACAGAAGGACTGTTGAAGAGCAGAGGTTGGAGACTTGGGTGTAGAAAGACTGTTACAGAGAGCAGAGGTTGTAGATTGGGGTGCAGAAGGACTGTTGCAGAGAGCAGAATGTGAAGACTGAGGTTCTTATGGACTGTTACAGAGAGCAGAGGTTGGAGACTTGAGTGCAGAAGGCCTGATACAGAAAGCAGAGGTTAGAGTCTGGGGTGCAAGAGGACAGTTACAGAGAGCAGAGGTTGGAGACTGCAGTACAGAAAGACTGTTACACAGAGCAGAGGTTGGAGATTGGGGTGCAGAAGGACAGTTACAAAGAGCACAGTTTTGAAACTGGGGTGAAGAAGAAATGTTGCAGAGAGCAGAGATTGGAGACTGGGATGCAGAAGGACTCTTCCAGAGAGCAGATTTTAGATACTGGGGTGCAGAGGGACTGTTAAAGAGAGCAGAGTTTAGAGACCGGGGTGCAGAAGGACTGATACAGAAAGCAGAGTTTGGAGACTGGGGTGCAGAAAACCGTTACAGAGAGTAGAGTTTAGAGACTTAAGTACAGAAGGACGGTTACAGAGAGCAGAGGTTGCAGAGTGAGGTGCAGAAGGACTGTTACAGAGACCAGAGTTTGTAGACTGTGGTGCAGAAGAACTGATACAGAAAGCAGAGGTTGGAGAATGGGGTGCAGAAGGAACCTTACAGAGAACAGAGGTTGAAGACTGCAGTACAGAAGAACTGATGTAGAGAACAAGGTTGGAGACTGAGGTGCAGAGTGACCATTGCAGAGAGTAGACGTTGGAGACTGGGGTGCCGAAGGATAGTTGCAGAGAGCAAACGTTAGAGACTGGGGTGCAGAAGGATTTCACAGAGAGCAAAGTTTGGAGACTGAGGTGCAGAAGGACTGTTGCAGAGAGCAGAGGATGGAGACTGGGGTGCAGAAAGACTGTGCAGAGTGCAGTGTTTGGAGACTGGGATGCAGAAGGACTGTTGTAGAGAGCAGAGGTTGGAGACTTGGATGCAAAAGGATCGTTACAGAGAGCAGAGGGTGGAGACTGGGGGTGCCAAAGGACTGTTTCAGAGAGCAGAAATAGGAGACTTGTGTTCAGAAGGACTGTTACAGCGAGCAGAGTTTGGAGACTCGGTTTAGAATTACTGTTACAGAAAGCAGAGTTTGGAGACTTGTTTACAGAAGGATATTACAGAGAGCAGAGATTGGAGACTGAGATGCAGAAGGACTGTTACAGAGAGTAGATGTTGAAGACTGTGGTGCAGAAAGACCTTTGCAGAGAGCAGAGGTTGGAGACTGAGGTGCAGAAGGACTGTTGATGAATGCAGAGGTTGGAGACTTGGGTGTAGAATGATTGTTATAGAGAGCAGAGGTTAGAGAATTGAGTGCAGAAGGACTGATACAGAAAGCAGAGTTTGGAGGCTGGGGTGCAGAAGAACTGTTGAAGAGAGTAGAGGTTTGAGACTGGGGTGCAGAAGGACTATTGCACAGAGCAGAGGTTTGAGACTGGTGTGCGGTTGGACAGTTGCATAGAGTAGAGGTTTGAGACTGGGGTGCAGAAGGACTGTTGCAGAGAGCAGAGTTTGGAGACTGAAGTGCAGAAGGACTGTTACGTAGAACAGAGGTTGGAGAGTCGGGTGCAGAAGGACTTATACAGAAAGAAGAGGTTGGAGACTGGGGTGCAAAAGAACTGTTGCAAAGAACAGAGGTTGGAGACTGGGGTGGAGAAGGAATGTTGTAGAGAGCAAATTTCGGTGACTGGGGTGGAGAAGGACTGTTGCAGAGAGCAGTGTTTGGAGACTGGGGTGCATAAGAATATTGCAGAGATTAGAGGTTGAAGACTGATGTGCAAAAGGACTATTAAGAGAGCAGAATTTGGAGACTGTGGTGAAGAAGGACTGATACAGAAAGCAGAGGTTGGAAACTGGGGTGCAGAAGGACCCTTAAACAAAACAGAGTTTGGAGAATGCAGAACAGAAGGACTGTTACAGAGAGCAGAGTTTGGAGACTGGGGTGCAGAAGAAGTGTTGAAGAGAACAGAGGTTGAAGATTTTGGTGCAGAAGGAATGTTGCAGAGACCAGAGTTTGGAGACTGGGTTGCAGTACATTGATACAGAAATCAGAGGTTGGAGACTGGGGTGCAGAAGGCCTGATACAGAAAGCAGAGTTTGGAGACTGTGGTGTAGAAGTACTGTTACAGAGAGCATAGTTTGAATAGGGGATTCCAGAAGGATGTTACAGAGAGCAGAGGTTGGAGACTGAGGTGCAGAAGGATTGTTGCAGAGAGCAGAGGTTGCAGACTGAGTTGCAGAAGGACTGTTACAGTAGGCAAAGTTTCGAGACTTTGGTGGAAAACGACTGATACAGAAAGCAGAGGTTGGATACTGGGGTGCCTAAAGACCCTTATGGAGAACAGAGGTTGGAGACTGCGGTACAGAAGGACTGTTACAGAGAGCAGAGGTTGGAGACTGGGGTGCAGCAGAACTTTTGTAGAGAACAGAGGTTGGAACTGGGTTGCAGGAGGATCGTTTGGGCAAGCATAGTATGGACACTGGGGTGTAGAAGGACTGTTGCAGAGAGCAGAAGTTTTAGACTGGGGTGTAGAAGGACTTTTGCAGAGAGCAGATGTTGGTGACTTGGGTTCAGAAAGACTGTTGCATAGAGCAGAAGTTGGAGACTGAGGTGCAGAATGACGGTTAGAGAGACCAGAGTTTAGAGACTGGGGTGCAGAAGGACTTTTACAGAGAGCAGATATTGGAGACTGGGGTGCAGAAGGATCGTTGCAGAGAGCAGAAGTTGAATACGAGTGTGCAGTAGGACATTTATGGAGAGAACATGTTGGAGACTGATGTGCAGAAAAACTGTTGCAGAGAGCCAAGTTTGGAGACTGGGTTACAGAAGGAGTGTTTCAGAGAGCAGAAGTTGCAGACTGAAGTACAGAAGGACCCTTACAGAGTCCAGAGTTTGGAGACTGTGGAACAGAAGGACTGTTACAGAGAGCATACGTTGGAGACAGGTGTTCAGAAAGATCTTACAGACAGCATAGGTTGGAGACTGGGGTGAAGAAGGACTTTTGCGGAGAGCAGAGGTTAAAGACTGGGGTGCAGAAGGCCTGTTACAGAGAGCAGTGCTTGGAGACTGAGGTGCAGAAGAATCGTTGCTGAGAGCAGAGTTTTCAGACTGAGGTGCAGAAGGACTGTTACAGAGAGCAGAGGATGGAGACTGGGGTGAAGAAGCCCGGTTACAGAGAGCAGAGGTTTTAGACTGGGTTGGAGAAGGACTGCTGCAGAGAGCAGAGTTTGGAGACTGAGGTGGGGAACGACTGTTGCAGAGAGAAGATATTAGAGACTGGGGTGCAGAAGGACCCTTAAAGAGAACAGAGATTGGATACTGTGGTACAGAAGGACTGTTACAGAGAGCAGAGGTTGGAGACTGGGGTGCAGAATAATTGTTGTAGAGAACAGAGTTTGGAGACTGGGGTGCAGAAGGACCATTGCAAATAGCAGGGGTTGGAGACTGGGTTTCAGAAGGATTATACAGAGAGCAGAGTTTGGACACTGAGGTGCAGAAGCACTGTTGCAGATAGCAGAGGTTGGCGATTGAGGTGCAGTAGGACTGTTGCAGAGAGCAGAGGTTAAAGTCTGAGGTTCAGAAGGACTGTTACAGAGAGAAGAGTTTAGAGACGGGGTGCAGAAGGACTGATACAGAAAGGAGATTTGGAGACTGGGGTGCAGAAGAACCGTTTCAGAGAGCTGAGGTTGGAGACTGCAGTACAGAAGGACGGTTACTGAGATAAATGGTTGGAGACTGGGATGGTAAAGGACTGTTGCAGAGAGCAGATTTTGGAGACTGGGGTGCAGAAGGACTGTTGCAGCGAGCAGAGGTTTAAGACTTGTGTGCAAAAGGACTCTTGCAGAGAGAAGAGGTGGCAGAGTGAGGTGCAGAAGAACTGATACAGAGAGCAGAGTTTGAAGACTGTGGTGGAGAAGGACTGATACAGAAAGCAGAGGTTGCAGAATGGGGTGCAGAAGGACCCGTACAGAGAGCAGAATTTGGAGACTGATGTGCAGAAGGACGTTACAGATAGCAGAGGTTGGAGACTGGGGTGGAGAAGGAATGTTGAAGAGTGCAGTTTTCGGAGACTGGGTTGCAGAAGGACTGATGCAGAGAGCAGATGTTGGAGACTGGGGTGCAGAAGAGCTGTTACACAGAGCAGAGGTTGGAGACTTGGATGCAGAAGGACTGAAACACAAAGAAGCGGTTGGAGACTGGGTTGCAGAATTACTATTGCAGAGACCAGAGATTGGAGACTGGGGTGCAGGAGGACTATTGCAGAGAGCAGAGGTTGCAGACTTAGGTGCAGAAGGACTGTTACAATGAGCAGAGTATGGAGACTGTGGTGCAGAAAGATTGTTACAGAGAGCAGATTTTGGAGACTGGGGTGCAGAAGGACTGTTGCAGAGAGCAGACATTGGAGACTGGGGTTCAGAAGGATCGTTGCAGAGTGGAGAGTTTAAAGACTGTGGTTCAGAAGGACTGTTGCAGAGAGCAGAAGTTGAAGACTGGGATGCAGATGGTTCTTACAGAGAGTAGAGGTTGGAGACTGGGGTGCAAAAGGACTGTTGCAGAGAGCAGAGGTTGGCGACTGGTGTTGAGAAGAATTGTTGCAGAGAGAAGAGGTTGGAGACTGGGGTGCAGAAGGCGTATTACACAAAGCCGAGTTTGGAGACTGGGATTCAGAGGGCCTGTTACAGAGATCAGAGGTTGGAGACTGTTGTGCATAAGGACTGAGACAGAGTGCAGAGTTTAAAAACTGGGATTCAGAAGGATCTTACAGAGAGCAGAGTTTGGAGACTGAGGTGAAGGAGGACTGTTACAGAGAGCAGTGGTTGGAGACTCGGGTGCAGAAGGATCGTGCAGAGACCAGAGGTTTCATACTGAGGTGCAGAAGGACTGTTACAGAGAGCAGAGGTTGGATACTGAGGTGCACAAGGACTGTTACAGAGAGCAGAGGTTGGAGACTGAGGTGCAGAAGGACTGTTACAGAGAGCAGAGTTTGTAGACTGAGGTGCAGAAGAACTGCTACAGAGCAGAGGTTGCAAATTGGGTTGCAGAAACACCAATACAGAGATCAGAGTTTGGAAACTGCGGTATAGAAAGACTGTAACAGAGAGCAGAGTTTGAAGACTGAAGTGCAGAAGGACTATTACAGAGTGCAGATGTTGGAGACTGTGGTGCAGAAGGACTCTTACAGAGAGCAGATATTGGGGACTGGGGTTGAGAAGGATTGTTACAGAGAGCAGAGTTTGGAAACTGGGGCGCACAAGGATCTTACAGAGAGCAGAGATTTGAGATTGATGTGCAGTAGGATACTCACAGAGAGCAGAGTTTCGAGACTGGGGTGCAGAAGTACTGATAGAGGAAGCAGAGATTGGAGTTTGTGATTAAGAAAGATAGTAACAGCGAGCAGAGGTTGGAGACTGCAGTACAGAAGGACTGTTAAAGAGAGCAGAGATGGAGACTGGGGTGCAGAAGGACTGTTGCAGAGAACACATGTTTGTCACTAGGGTGCACAAGAACTGTTGCAGAAAGCAGAGGTTGGAGACTCGAGTGCAGTAGGACTTTTGCAGAAGTAGAGGTTGTAAACTAAGGTGCAGATGGACTGTTACAGAAAGAAGAGGTTGGAGACTGTCGTGCTGAAGGACTGAAACAAAAAGCAGAGGTTGGAGACTGGGGTGCAGAAGGACTGTTACAGAGAGCAGATGTTGGAGACTGGTTTGCAAAAGGACTGTTAAAGAGAGCAGAAGTTAGAGACTGGGGTGCTGAAGGACTGTTGCAGAAAGCAGAATTTGGAGAGTGGGATGGTGAAGAATTGTTTCAGAGAGAAGGGTTTGGAGACTGGGGTTCAGAAGTCCTGCTACAGAGAGGTTCGAAACTGGGTTGCAGAATTCTTGTTATAAAAAGCAGATGTTAGAAACTGTTGTGAAGTAGGACTGTTACAGAGAGCAGAGTTTGGAGACTCGCTTGCAGATGGATCTTACAGAGAGCAGAGGTAAGAGACAAAGGTGCTGAAAGACTTTTACAGAGACCAGAGTTTGGAGACTGGGTAGGAGAAGGATCCTACAGAGAGCAGGGTTTGGAAAATGAGGTTCAGAAGGACTGTTGTAGAGATCATACGTTGGAGACTTGAGTGCAGTAAGTTCATTGTAGAGAGCTGAGTATGGAGACTGCGGTGCAGAAGGATCATTGCAGAGAGCAGAGGTTGGAGACTGGGGTGCAGAAGGCCTGCTATAGAGAGCAGAGTTTGGAGACTGGCGTGCAGAAGGCCTGTAACAAAGAGGAGTGCTTGAAGACTGGGGTGCAGAAAGACTGTGATAGAGAGCAGAGTTTGAAGATTGGGTTAGTCAAGGATATTACAGAGAGCAGTTTTTTGAGACTGAGGTGAAGAAGGACTGTTACAGAGAGCAGAGGTTGGAGACTGAGGTGTGGAAGGATTGTTACAGAGAGCAGAGTTAGGAGACTGGGGTGCAGAAGGTTCGTTGCAGACAGCAGAGTTTTCAGACTCAGGTGAAGAAGGACTGTTGCAGAGAGCAGAGGTTGGAGACTGGGGATTAGTAGGACTGTTACAGAGAGCACAGTTTGGAGACTCAGGTGCACAAGGACTGTTGCAGAGCGCAGACATTGGAGACTGCGGTCCAGAAGAATCATTGCAGAGAGCAGAGTTTGGAGACTTGGGTGCAGAAGGACTGTTGCAGACAGCAGATGTTAGAGACTGGGGTGCAGAAGGACTGTTTCAGAGAGCAGATTTTAGAGACTGGTGTGCAGAAGGATTGTTACAGAGAGCAGAGGTTGGAGACTGAAGTGCAGAAGGACTTTTACAGAAAGCAGAGGTTGGAAATTGGGGTGTAGAAGGACCGTTACAGATAGAAGAGGTTGGAGACTGCGGTACAGAATGACTGTTAGAGAGAGCAGATCTCGGAGACTGGGGAGCAGAAGTACTGTTGCAGAGGACAGAGGTTGGAGACTGCCGTGGAGAAGAAATGTTACAGAGAGCAGAGTTTGGAAGCTGGAGTGCAGAATGATCTTTCACATAGGAGAGGTAGGAGACTATGGTGCACAAAGATTGTTCCAGAGAGCAGACGTTGGAGACTGGGGTCCAGAAGAATCGTTTCAGAGAGCAGATTTGGGAGACTGGGGTGCAGAAAAACTGTTACAGAGAGGTTGAAGTCTGGGGTGCAGAAGGACTGATATCGAGAGCATAGTTAGGGACTGAGTGGCAGAAGGTTCTTACAAACAGCAGTGTTTGGAGACTGAGGTGCAGGAGGACTGTTACAGAGAGCAGTGTCTTGAGACTTGGATTCAGATGGATCCTTCTGAGAGAAGAGGTTTTAGACTGAGGTGTAGATCGACTGTTATAGAGAGCAGATGTTGGAAACTGAGGTGCAGAAGGACTGTTTAGGGGAGCAAATTTTGGAGACTGTGTTGCAGAAAGATCTTACATTGAGCAGAGTTTGGAAAATGAGGTGCAGAATGACTGTTACAGAGAGCAGATGTTAAAGTCTGGGGTGCAGAAAGATTGTTACAGAGACCAAAATTTTCAGATTGAGGTGTAGAAGGACTTTTGCAGAGTTTGGAGAGTGAGGTGCAGAAGAACAGCTACAGAGAGCAGAGTTTGGAGACTGGGTTGCAGAAGGATTTTACATAGAGCAGAGGTTAAACACTGAGGTGTACAAGCAGAGTTACAGAGAGTAGAGTTTGGATACTCAGGTGCAGAAGGACCTTTGCAGAGACCAGAGGTTGGAGACTGAGGTGCAGAGGATTGTTACAGAGAGCAGAGTTTGGAGACTGGGGTCTATAAGGACTGTAACAGAGAGAAGAGGTTTGAGAGTAAGGTGCAGAGGGACAGTTACACAGAGCACAGGTTGGAGACTGGGGTGCAGAAGGGCTGATACAGAAAACAGAGGTTGGAGACTCGGGTGTAGAAGTACCCTTACAGAGAGCAGAGGTTGGAGAATGCAGTACAGAAGGACTGTTATAGAGAGAAGAGGTTGGAGACTGGGATGGAGAAGGACTGCTGCAGAGAGCAAATTTTGGAAACTGGGGTGCAAAAGGACTGTTGCAGAGAGCAGAGGATGGAGACTGGGTTGCAGAAAGACTGTTGCAGAGAGCAGAGGTTGCAGACTGAGTTGCAGAAGGACGGTTACAGAGGGCAGAGTTTTGAGACTGTGGTTCAAAACAACTGATACAGAAAGCAGAGTTTGGATACTGGGGTGCATAAGGACCCTTACAGAGAACAGAGGTTGGAGACTGTGGTACAGAAGGACTGTTACAGAGAGTAGAGGTTGGTGTCTGGGGTGCATAAGAACCGATGTCGAGAACAGAGTTTGGAGACTGCCGTGCAGAAGGACCGTTGGGGTGATAAGAGTATGGAGACTGGGGTGTAGAAGGACTGTTGCAGAGAGCAGACGTTGAAGACGGGTGCAGAAAGATCATTGGGGCGAGCAGAGTGTGAAGACTGGGGTGTAGAAGGACTGTTGCAGAGAGCAGAGGTTGGAGACTGGGGTGTAGAAGGACTGTTTAAGAGAGCAGATGTTGGAGACTTGTGTGCAGAAGGACTGTTACATAGAGCAGAGATTTGAGACTGAGGTACAGAAGGACTGTTACAGAGAGCAGAGGTTGGACACTGGGGTGCATTTGGATTATGGCAGAGAGCAGAGTTTTCAGACTGAGGTACAGAAGAACTGTTTCAGGAAGCAGATGTTGGAGACTGGGTTTCACAAGGACTGTTGCAGCAAGCAGAGGTTTCACACTGGGGTGCAGAAGGATCTTTGAAGAGAGCAGAAGTTGGAGACTGAGGTGCAGAAGGATCATTGCAGAGAGCAGAGGTTCAAGACTGGGGTGCAGAAGGATCGTTACAGAGAGCAGAGTTTGGAGACTGGGATGCAGAAGGGCTTTTACAAGGAGCACAGGTTGGAGAATGGGGTGCAGAATAAATTTTGCAGAGAGCAGAGTTTGGAGACTTGTGTGCAGAAGGACTGTTGCAGAAAGCAGAGTTTGGAGACTGAGGTGCAGAGGGACTGTTGCAGAGAGCAGATTAAAGACTGGGGTGCAGAAGGACTGTTTCAGAAGGCAGACTTTAGAGACTGAGTTTCAGAAAGATCTCACAGAAAAAAGAGTTTGGAGACTGAGGTGCAGAAAAACTGTTACATAGAGTGGAGGTTCGAGACTGAGTGTTAGAAGGATCGTTACAAGGAGAAGAGGTTGGAGACTGGGGTGCAGACGGACTTTTACAGAGAGAACAGGTTTGGTACTGGGGAGCAGAAGGAATGTTCCAGAGAGCAGATGTTGGAAACTGGGGTGCAGAAGGATTATTGCAGAGAGCAGAGTTTTAAGACTGAGGTAAAAAAGAACTGTTGCAGAGAGCAGATGTTGTAGACTGGGTTGCACAAAGACTGTTGCAGACAGTAGAGGTTAGAGACTGGCGTAGAGAAGGATCGTTGCAGAGAGCAGACGTTGGAGACTGGGGTGCAGATGGACTGATACAGACAGCAGAGGTTGGAGACTGGGGTGCAGAAGCCCTGTTACAGATAGAAGAATTTGGAGACTGGGGTGATCAAGGACTGCTACAGAGAGCAGAGATTGGAGACTGGGTTGCAGAAGGATCTTAAAGAGAGCAGAGGATGGAGACTGAGGTGCAGAAGCACTGTTACAGAGAGTAGAGGTTGGAGACTGAGGTGCAGAAGGACCGTTGTAGAGAGCAGAGGTTGGAGACTGAGGTGCATAAGGATTGTTACAGAGATCAGAGGTTGGAGACTGGGGTTCAGAAGGATTGTTGCAGAGAGCAGAGGTTTTAGACTGGGATGTAGAAGGACTGTTGCAGAGAGTAGAGTTTGGAGATTGGGATCCAGAAAGACTGTAGCAGAGAGAAGAGGTTGGAGACTAAAGTGCAGGACAGTTACACAGAGCAGAGGTTTGAGACTGGGGAGCATAAGGACTGACACAGAAAGCAGAGGTTGGAGACTCGGGTGCAGAAGTACCCTTACAGAGAGCAGAGGTGTGAGAATGCAGTACAGAAGGACTGTTACAGAGAGCAAAGTTTGGAGATTAGGGTGGAGAATGACTGTTGCAGAGAGCAGATGTTGGAGACTGGGGTGCAAAATGACTGTTTCAGAGAGCAAAGTTTGGAGACTAGGGTGCAGTAGGACTGTTGCAAGTAGCAGAGGTTGCAGACTGAGTTGCAGAAGGACGGTTATAGAGGGCAGAGTTTGGAGACTGGTTCAAAACGAGTGATATAGAAAGCAGAGGTTGGATACTGGGGTACATAAGGACCCTTACAGAGAACAGAGGTTGGAGACTATGGTACAGAAGGACTGTTACAGAGAGCAGAGGTTGGAGACTGGGGTGCAGAAGAACTGAGTAGATAACAGACTTTGGAATCTGGGGTGCAGAAGGATAGTTGGGATGATCAGAGTATGGAGACTGGGGTGTAGAAGGACTGTTGCATAGAACAGAGATTGGAGATTGAGGTACAGAAGGACTGTTACAGAGAGCAGAGGTAGGAGACTGTGTTGCAAATGGAGTATTACAGAGAGCGGAGTTTTCAGACTATGGTACAGAAGAACTGTTGCAAAAAGCAGATGCTGGAGACTGGGGATCACAAGGACTGTTGCAGCGAGAGGAGGTTTGAGACTGGGGTGCAGAAGGATCGTTGCAGAGAGCAGAGGTTGGAGACTGAGGTGCAGAAGGGTGGTTGCAGAGATCAGAGGTTGGAGACTGGGGTTCAGAAGGATTGTTGCAGAGAGCAGAGGTTTTAGACTGGGATGTAGAAGGACTGTTGCAGAGAGTAGAGTTTGGAGATTGGGATCCAGAAAGACTGTAGCAGAGAGAAGAGGTTGGAGACTAAAGTGCAGGACAGTTACACAGAGCAGAGGTTTGAGACTGGGGAGCATAAGGACTGACACAGAAAGCAGAGGTTGGAGACTCGGGTGCAGAAGTACCCTTACAGAGAGCAGAGGTTTGAGAATGCAGTACAGAAGGACTGTTACAGAGAGCAAAGTTTGGAGACTAGGGTGGAGAATGACTGTTGCAGAGAGCAAATGTTGGAGACTGGGGTGCAAAATGTCTGTTTCAGAGAGCAAAGTTTGGAGACTAGGGTGCAGTAGGACTGTTGCAAATAGCAGAGGTTGCAGACTGAGTTGCAGAAGGACGGATATAGAGGGCAGAGTTTGGAGACTGTGGTTCAAAACGAGTGATATAGAAAGCAGAGGTTGGATACTGGGGTACATAAGGACCCTTACAGAGAACAGAGGTTGGAGACTATGGTACAGAAGGACTGTTACAGAGAGCAGAGGTTGGAGACTGGGGTGCAGAAGAACTGAGTAGATAACACACTTTGGAGTCTGGGGTGCAGAAGGATAGTTGGGATGATCAGAGTATGGAGACTGGGGTGTAGAAGGACTGTTGCATAGAACAGAGATTGGAGATTGAGGTACAGAAGGACTGTTACAGAGAGCAGAGGTAGGAGACTGTGTTGCAAATGGAGTATTACAGAGAGCGGAGTTTTCAGACTGAGGTACAGAAGAACTGTTGCAAAAAGCAGATGCTGGAGACTGGGGATCACAAAGACTGTTGCAGCGAGAGGAGGTTTGAGACTGGGGTGCAGAAGGATCGTTGCAGAGAGCAGAGGTTGGAGACTGAGGTGCAGAAGGGTGGTTGCAGAGAGCAGATGTTTGAGACTAGGGTGCTGAAATATTGTTACAGAGAGCAGAGTTTGGAGACTTAGGTGCAGAAAGACTTTTACAGAGAGTACAGTTTGGAGACTGGGGTGCAGAAGGAATGTTGCAGAGAGCAGAGGTTGGAGACTTGCGTGCAGAAGGACTGTTGCAGAAAGCAGAGTTTGGAGACTGAGGTACAGAAAGACTTTTACAGAGAGCAGAGGTTGGAGACTGGGGTGCAGAGGGATTGTTGCAGAGAGCAGATTTTTCAGACTGGGGTGCAGAAGAACTGTTGGAGAGAGCAGATGTTGGAGACTGGGTTGCACAAAGACTGTTTCAGGGAGCAGAGGTTGGAGACTGGGGTGCAGAAGGATCGTTGCAGAGAGCAGAGGTTGGAGACTGGGGTTCCCAAGGCCTGTTACAGAGAGCAGAGGTTTTAGACTGGAGTGAAGAAGCATCTTACAAAGAGCAGAGGTTGGAGACTGAGGTGCAAAAGCACTGTTTCAGAGAGTAGAGGTTGGAGACTGAGGTGCAGAAGGACCCTTGCAAAGAGCAGAGTTTGGAGACTGAGGTGCAGAAGGATAGTTACAGAGAAAAGAGGTTGGAGACTGGGGTGCATAAAAACTTATGCAGAGAGCAGAGGTTTTAGACTGGGGTGTAGAAAGACTGTTACAGAGAGTAGAGTTTGGAGATTGGGGTCTAGACGGACTGTTACAGAGAGCAGAGGTTGGAGACTGGGGTGGAGAAGGACTGTTGCAGAGAGCAGATGCTGGAGACTGGGGTGCAAAAGGACAGTTGCATAGAGAAGAGGATGGAGACTGGGGTGCAGAAGGATCCTTGGGGCGAGCAGAGAATGGAGACTGGGCTATACAAGGACTGTTACACAGAGCAGAGTTTGGAGACTAGGGTTTAGAAGGACTTTTTCAGAGAGCAGATGTTGGAGACTTGGGTGAAAAAGAACTGTTGCATAGAGCAGAGGATGGAGACTGAGATGCAGATGACGGTTACAGAAAGCAGACTTTGGAGACTGTGGTGCAGAAGGATCGTTGCAGAGCGCAGAATTTGGAGACTTGCGTTCAGAAGGATGGTTAGAGAGAGCAGAGGTTTGAGACTGTGGTGCAGAAGAACCTTTTCTGAGAGCACAGGTTGGAGACTGGGGTGCAGAAGGACTTTAACAGAGAGCACAGGTTAAAGACTGAGGTGCAGAAAAACTGTTGCAGAGAGCAAAGATAGGAGACTGGGGTGCAGAAGTAGTGTTGCAGAGAGCAGAAGTCTGAGACTGAGGTGCAAAAGGACCCTTACAGAGAGCAGAAGTTGGAGACTGTGATACAGAGGAGTGTTACAGACAGCAGAGGTTGGAGACAGGTGTGCAGAAGGATCTTGCAGCGAGCATATGTTGGAGACTTGGGTGAAGAAGGATTTTTGCAGAGAGCAGAGATTGGAGACTGGAATGAAGAAGGACTGATACAGATAACAGAGGTTGGAGACTGGGGTGCAGAATGCCTGTTACAGAGAACAGAGTTTGGAGACTGGTGTGTAGAAGGACTGTTACAGAGAGCAGAGGTTTAATACTGGGTTGCAGGAGGATGTGACAGAGAGCAGAGGTTGGAGACTGAGGTGCAGAAGCACTGTTACAGAGAGAAGAATTTGAAGACTGAGGTGCAGAAGGACCCTTGCAGAGAGCAGAGGTTGGAGATTGAGGTGCAGAAGTCCCAATACAGAGAGCAGTGCTTGGAGACTGGGGTACAGAAGGACAATTACACAGAGCAGAGTTTAAAGAATGGGTTGCAATAGGATCTTAAGGAGAGCAGAGTTTGGAGACTGAGGTACAGAAAGACTGTTACACAGAGAAGAGGTTGGAGACTGAGGTGCAGAAGGACTGTTATAGACTGAGGTGCAGAAGGACTGTTATAGCGAGCAGAGGTTGGAGACTGGGGTGCAGAAGGACTGATATAGAAAGCAGAGCTTGGTGATTGGGGTGCAGAAGGACTGTTGCAGAGAGCAAAGTTTGAGACTGAGGTGGAGAAGGACTGTTGCAGAGAGCAGATGTTAGAGACTGGGGTGCAGAATAACTGTTGTAGAGAACAGAGGTTGGAGACTGGGGTGCAGAATAACTTTTGTGGAGAACAGAGTTTGGAGAGTGGGTGCAGAAGGACCATTGCAGATAGCAGAGGTTGAAGACTGGGTTTCAGAACGATCATACAGAGAGCAGAGTTTGGACACTGAGGTGCAGAAGGACTGATGCAGAGAGCAGAGGTTGGAGTCTGAGGTGCATAAGGACTGTTACAGAGAGCAGAATTTAGAGACCAGGGTGCAGAAGGACTGATGCAGGTAGCAGAGTTTGGAGACTGCGGTGCAGAAAGACCGTTACAGAAAGCAGAGATTGGAGACTGAAGTACAGAAGGACGGTAACAGAGAGCAGAAGTTGGAGACTGGGGTGGAAAAGGACTGTTGCAGAAAGCAGATTTTGGAGACTGTGGTTCAGAAGGACTGTTGCAGAGAGCAGAGGTTGCAGAGTGATGTGCCAAAGGACTGTTACAGAGAGCAACGTTTGGAGAATGGGGTGCAGAAGGAACCTTACAGAGAACAGAGGTTGAAGACTGCGGTACTGAAGAACTGTTGTAGAGAACAAGGTTGGAAACTTGGGTGCATAGGGATCATTGCAGAGAGTAGACGTTAGAGACTGTGGTGCAGAAGGAATGTTACCGAGAGAAGAGTTTGGAAACTGGGGTGCAGAAGAATCTTCCAGTGAAAAAAGTTTGGAGACTCGGGTGAAGAAGGATTGATGCAGAGAGCAGACGTTGGAGACTTGGGTGCAGAAGGATCATTATAGAGAGCAGAGTTTGGAGTCTGGGATCAGAAGTACTGTTACAGAAAGCAGAGTTTGGAGACTGGTTTTCAGAAGAATCTTACAGAAAGCAGAGTTTTGAGACTGCCATACAGAAGGACTGGTATAGAGAGCAGAGGTTGGAGACTGGGGAGCAGAAAAACTGTTTCAGAGGATAGAGGTTTGAGACTGGGGTGCAGCTCGACCATTGCAGAAATCATAGATTGGAGACTGGGGTAGAGAAGGCATGATACAGAGAGAAGAGTTTGGATACTGGGTTGCAGTAGGATCTTACAGAGAGAAGAGGTTGGAGACTGATGTGCAGTAGGACTCTTACAGAGAGCAGAGTTTGGAGACTTGGGTGCAGAAGGACTGATAGAGAAAGCAGAGATTGGAGTTTGTGGTGAAGAAAGAAGGTTACAGAGGTCAGAGTTTGGACTGCAGTACAGAATGTCTTTTACAGAGAGCAGTGGTTGGAGTCTGGGGTGGAGAAGGACAGATACAGAAAGCAGAGGGTGGAGACTCGGGTGCAGAAGGACTCTTACAGAGAGCAGATGTTGGAGACTAGGTTGCAGAAGGACTGTTAAAGAGAGCAGAGTTTAGAGACTGGGGTGCAGAAGGACTGTTGCAGAGAGCACAGGTTGCAGACTGGGATGGAGAAGAATTGTTGCAGAGAGAAGATTTTGGAGTCTGCGGTGCAGAAGGACTGTTGCAGAGAGCAGAGGTTAAAGACAGGTGTGCAGAAGGACCTTTGCAGATAGCAGAGGTTGGAGATTGAGGTGCAGAAGGAATATTAAAGAGAGCAGTAGTAGAAGACTGGGGTGCAGAAGGATTGTTACAGAGAGCAGAGGTTGGAGACTGGGGTGCAGAAGGTCTGTTGCCGAGAGCAGAGGTTGGAATCTGGGGTGCAGAAGGACTGTTACAAAGAGCATAGCTTCGAAACTGGGTTGGAGAATTTCTGTTACAGAGAGCTGAGGTTGGAAACTATTCAGCAGAAGGACTGTTACAGAGAGCAGAGTTTGGAGACTGGGTTGTAGTAGGGTCTTAAAGAGAGCAGATGTAGGAGACTGAGGTGCAAAAGAATCATTTCAGAGAGCAGAGTTTTCAGACGGAGTTGCAGAAGGACTCTTGCAGAGAAAAGATGTTGGAGACTGGTGTGCAGAAGGACTGTTGCAGAGAGCAGAGGTTGGAGACTGGGGTGAAGAAGGATCTGTGCAGAGAGCAGAGGTTGGAGACTGAGGTGCAGAAGGACTGTTATAGAGAGCAGAGTTTGGAGACTGGGGTGCAGAAGGACTGACACAGAAAGCAGATATTGGAGTCTGGGGTGCAGAAAGACTGCTGCAGAAAGAAGAGGTTGGATTCTGCAGTACAGGAGGACTGTTACAGAGAGCAGAGGCTGGAGACTGGGGTGCAGAAGGACTGTAAAAGAGAGCAGATGTTGGTAACTAGGGTGCCGTAGGAATGTTGCAGAGAGATGAGTTTGGAGACTGGGGTGCAGAAGAACTGTTACGGAGAGCAGAGCTTGGAGACTGGGGTGCAGTAGGATCATTGCAATGAGCAGCGGTTAAAGACTGGGGTGCAGAAGGACTGATATAGAAAGCAGAGATTGGAGTTTGTGGTTAAGAAAGAAGGTTACAGAGAGCAGAGGTTGGACTGCAGTACAGAATGTCTTTTACAGAGAGCAGTGGTTGGAGTCTGGGGTCCAGAAGGACTGTTGCAGAGATCAGATGTAGCTAACTAGGGTGCAGAAAGACTGTTTCAGAGAGCAGAGTGTGGAGACTGGGGTGCAGAAGGACTGATACAGAAAGCAGAGTGTGGAGACTGGGGTGCAAAAGGACTCTTACAGAGAGCAGATGTTGGACACTAGGTTGCAGAAGGACTGTTAAAGAGAGCAGAGTTTAGAGACTGGGGTGCAGAAGGACTGTTGCAGAGAGCAGAGGTTGCAGACTGGGATGGAGAAGAATTGTTGCAGAGAGAATAGTTTGGAGACTGGGCTGCAGAAGGACTGTTGCAGAGAGCAGAGGTTGAAGACAGGTGTGCAGAAGGACCTTTGCAGAGAGCAAAGGTTGGAGACTGAGGTGCAGAAGGAATATTAAAGAGAGCAGAAGTATAAGACTGGGGTGCAGAAGGATTGTTACAGAGAGCAGAGGTTGGAGACGGTTGTGCAGAAGGTCTGTTGCCGAGAGCAGAGGTTAGAATCTGGGGTGCAGAAGAACTGTTACAAAGAGCATAGTTTTGAGACTGGGTTGCAGAATTCCTGTTGCAGAGAGCAGAGGTTGGAAACTGTTGTGCAGAAGGACTGTTACAAGAGCAAAGTTTGGAGACTGGGTTGCAGAAGAGTCTTACAGAGAGCAGAGGTAGGAGGCTGAGGTGCAGAAGGATCATTGCAGAGAGCAGTGTTTTCAGACTGAGTTGCAGAAGGACTGTTTCATAGAGCAGATGTTGGAGATTGGGCTGCAGAAGGACTGATGAAGAGAGCAGAAGTTGGAGACTGGGGTGAAGAAGGATCATTGCAGAGAGCAGAGTCTAGAGACTGGTGTGCAGAAGGATTCTTACAGAGAGCAGAGTTTGGGGACTGGGTTGGAGAAAGATCCTACAGAGAGCAGAGTTTGGAGAATGAGGTGCAGAAGGAGTGTTAAAGAGAGTAGAAGTTGTAGACAGAGGTGCAGAAGGACCGTTGCAGAGAACAGAGTTTGGAAACTGAGGTGCAGAAAGATTGTTACAGAGAGCAGAGGATGAAGACTGGGGTGCAGAAGTACTTTTGCAGGGAGCAGAGGTTGGAGACTGGGGTGCAGAAGGACTGTTGCTGAGAGCAGAGGTTGGAGACTGAGGTCCAGAAGGACTCTTACAGAGAGCAGAGTTTCGAGACTTGGGTGCAGAAGGACTGATACAGAAAGGAGATTTTGGAGTCTTGGGTGGAAAAAGACCGTTACAGAGAGCAGAGGTGGAGACTGCAGTACAGGAGGACTGTTACAGAGAGTAGAGGTTGGAGACTGGTGTTCAGAAAGACTGTTTCAGAGAGCAGATGTGGTAACTCTGGTGCAGAAGGACTGTTGTAGAGAGCAGAGTTTGGAGACTGGGATGCAGAAGGACTGTTGCAGAGAGCATAGGTTTGAGACTGGGGTGCAGAAGGACAGTTACAGATTACAGAAGTTGAAGACTGGGGTACAGAAGGACTGTTATAGAAATCACAGGATGGAGACTGAGGTGCAGAAGGAGAGATACAGAGAGCAAAGTTTGGAGACTGGGGTTAAGAAAAACTGATTCAAAAAGCAGAGGTAGGAGACTAGGTTGCAGAAGGACCATTATAGAGAGCAGAGGAAGGATACTGCGATACAGAAGGATTCTACAGAATGAGGTGCAGAAAGACTGTTACAGAGAGCAGATGTTGGAGACTGGGGAGCAGAAGGACTGTTACAGAGAAAAGAGTTTTGAGACTGAGGTGCCGCAGGACCCTCGCAGAAAGCAGAGGTTTGAGACTGCGGTGGAGAAAGAGTATTAGAGAGAGAAGATTTTGGAAACTGGAGTGCAGAAAGATCTTACAGAGATCAGAGGTTGGAGACTGTGGTGCAGAAGGACTCTTGCAGAGAGCAGAATTTGGAGACTGGGGTCCAGAAGGATCTTTGCAGAGAGCATAGTTTGGAGACTGGGGTGAAGAAGGACTGTGGCAGAGAGCAGATGTTGGAGACCTGGGTGCAGAAGGACTGTTACAGAGAGCAGAGGTTGGAGACTGGGGTGTAGAAGGAGTGTTACAGAGAGCAGATTGTAGAGACTGAGGTGCAGATGGACTGTAACAGAGAGCAGAGTTTGCAGACTGAGGTGCGGAAGAACAGTTACAGAGAGCAGAATTTGGAGACTGGTGTTCAGAAGGACTGTAAAAGAGAGCAGAGGTTGGAGACTGGAGTTCAAATGGATCTTAGAGAGAGCAAAGTTTGGAGACTGGGGTGCAAAAGAACTGTTGCAGAGAGCATATTTTGGAGACTTGGGTGGAGAAGAATCGATGCAGAGAGAAGAGGTTGGAGACTGGGGTGCAGAAGGCCTGTTACAGAGAGCAGAGGTCGGAGACTGGGTTTCAGAAGTCCTGTTACAAAGAGCAGAGGTTGGAGACTGTTGTTCAGCTGGACTGTTACAGAGTGCAGAGTTTAAACACTAAGTTGCAGAAGGATCTTAGAGAGAGCAGACTTGTAAGACTTAGGTGAAGCAGGACTGTTACACAGAGTAGAGGTAGGAGACTGGGGTGCAGAAGGGTCCTTGCAGAGAGCAGAGTTTTCAGACTGAGGTGCAGAAGAACTGTTGCAGAGAGCAGATGTTGAAGACTGGGGTGCAGAAGGATTGTTACAGAGAGCAGAGTTTGGAGACAGTAGTGCATGAAGATCTTACAGAGAGCAGAGATTGGTGACTAGCGTGCAGAAGGAGACTGTTGCCGAGAGCAGAGGTTGGAGACTGGGGTGCAGAAAAATCATTGAGGAGAGAAGAGGTTGGAGACTGGGGTACTGAAGGTCTATTACAGAGAGCAGAGTTTCGAGACTGGATTGCAAAATTCCTGTTACAGAGAGCAGATGTTGGAAACTATTCAGCAGAAGGACCTTTACAGAGAGCAGAGTTTGGAGACTGGGTTCTAGAAGGGTCTTACAGAGAGCAGATGTAGGAGACTGAGGTGCAGAAGGATCGTTGTAGAGAGCAAAGTTTTAGACTAAGTTGCAGAAGGACTGTTGCAGAGAGCAGATGTTTGAGACTGGTGTGCAGAAGGACTGTTGCAGAGAGGAGAGGTTGGAGACTGGGGTGAGGAAGGATCGATGCAGAGAGCAGTTGTTGGAGACTGGTGTGCACAAAGACAGTTACAGAGAGCAGACTTTGGAGACTAGGTTGAAGAAGGATTCTACAGAATGAGGTGCAGAAAGACTGTTACAGACAGTAGATGTTGGGGACCTAAGGTTCCGAAGTACCGTTGAGGAGTACATAGTTTTGAGACTGAGGTGCAGAAGGAATTGTTACAGAGAGCAGAGTTTGGAGACTTGGGTGCAGACGGGACTGTTGCAGGTAGCCGATTTTGGAGTCTGTGGTTGCAGAAGGGACTGTTACAGAAAGCAGAGGTTGGAGATTGAGGTGCAGAAGGACTGTTATAGAGAGCAGAGGTTGGAGACTGGTTGCAGAAGGACTGACAGAGAAAGCAGAGATTGCAGTCTGGGGTGCAGAAAGGACCATTGCAGAGAGCAGAGTTTTGATTCTGCAGTACAGGAGTACTGTTACAGAGAGCAGAGGGTTGGAGACTGGAGTGCAGAAGGAGTGTAAGAGAGAGCAGATGTTGGTAACTAGGGTGCCTGGGGAATGCTGCAGAGAGCAGAGTTTTGGAGACTGGGGTGCAGAAGAACTGTTGCGGAGAGCAAACGTTGGAGAGTGAGGTGCAGAAGGACTGTTGTAGAGATCAGAGTTAGAGACTGGGGTGCAGTAGGATCATTGCAGAGAGAAGAGGTTAAAGACTGGGGTGCAGAAAGATCGTTGCAGAGAGCAGTGGTTGGAGACTTGGTGCAGAAGGCCTGCTACAGAGAGCAGATTTGGAGGACTGGCGTGCAGAAGGACTGTTACAGAGAGCAGAGTTTGGAGACTAGGTTGCAGAAGGATGTTACAGAGAGCAGAGTTTGGAGACTGAGGCCCAGAAGCACTGTTACAGAGAGAAGAGGTTGGAGACTGAGGTGCAGAAGCACCGTTTCAGAGAGAAGACTTGGAGACTGAGGTGCAGAAGGATTGATACAGAGAGCAGAGTTGGGGCCTGGGATGCACAAGGACCGTTGCATAGAGCAAGGTTGGAGACTGAGGTGCAGAAGGAATTTTGCAGAGAGCAGAGGTTAGAGACTGGGGTGCAGAAGGCTCATTGCAGAGAGTAGAGGTTGGAGACTGGGGTGCAGAAGGCCTCTTACAAAGAGCAGAGATTGGAGACTTGACTGCAGAAGGCCTGTTACAGAGAACAGAGGTTGGAGACTGGGGTGCAGAAGTACTGTTACAGAGAGCATATTTTGGAGACTAGGTTTCAGAAGGATGTTACAGAGAGAAGAGTTTGGAGACTGAGGCCCAGAAGCACTGTTACAGAGAGAAGAGGTTGGAGACTGAGTTGCAGAAAGACCGTTTCAGAGAGAAGACTTGGAGACTGAGGTGCAGAAGGATTGATACAGAGAGCAGAGGTTGGAGACTGGGGTGCACAAGAACTGATACAGAAAGCAGAGTTTGGAAACTGGGGTGCAGAAGGACTGTTGTAGAGAGATGAGTTTGGAGACTGAGTTGCAGAAGACCTGTTACAGAGAGCAGATGTTTGAGACTGGGGTGCAGAAGGATTGTTACAGATAGCACAGTTTGAAGACTGGGGTTTAGAAAGATTGTTGCAGAGAGCAGGGTTTTCAGACAGAGTCTTAGAAGGACTGTTACAGAGAGCAGAGTTTAGAGTTTGAAGTGCAGAAGGACTGTTTCAGAAAGCAGAGTTTGGCAATTGGGGTGCAGAAGTAATGTTATAGGGAGAAGAGGTTGGAGACTGCGGTACAGAAGGACTGTTACAGAGAGCAGAGTTTGAAGTCTGGGGTGCAGAATGCCTGTTACAGAGAGCAGATGTTGGAGACAGAGGTGCAGAAGGATTTTAACAGAGAGCAGAGATTGGAGATTGGGGTGCAGGAAGACCATTACAGAGAGCAAAGGATGGAGACTGAGGTGCAGAGGACTTTTAGAGAGAGCAGAGCTTGTAGACTGAGGTGCAGAAGAATTGTTACAGAGAGAAGTGTTTGGAGACTGTGGTGCAGAAGGACTGTTACAGAAAGCAGAGGTTGGCAATTGGGGAGCAGATGGACCATTATAAAGAGAAGAGTTTGGAGACTGCGATACAACAGGACTTTTACAGAGAGCAGATTTTGGAGACTGGATAGAAGAAGGATCATTGCAGAGAGCAGATGTTGGAGACTGGGGTGCAGAAGAACTGTTCCAGAAAGCAGAGGTTGGCAATTGGGGATCAGATTGACCGTTACAAAAAGAAGAGGTTGGAGACTGTGATAAAAAAAAAAAAAAAAAAAAAAAAAAAAAAAAAAAAAAAAAAAAAAAAACTTTTACAAAGAGCAGAGTTTGGAGACTGGATAGAAGACGGATCATTGCAGAGAGCAGATGTTGGAGACTGGGGTGCAGAAGGACTGTCACAGAGAGAGCAGGTTAGAGACTGGGTTGCAGAAGAAATGCTGCATAGAGCAGAGTTTGGAGACTTTGGTGCAGAAGGACTTATACAGAGAGCAGAGGATGGAGACTGGGGTGCAGAAGGACCATTACAGATTGCAGAGGTTGGATACATAGGTTCAGAATGACTTTTAAAGAGAGGAGAGGTTGGATACAAGAGTGTCAAAGGATTCTTACAGAGAGCAGAGGATCTAGCCTGGGGTTAAGTAGAACTGTTACAGAAAGCAGAGGTTGGAGACTGTGGTGCAGAAGGCCTGTTACAGAGAGCAGAGTTTGGACCTGAGGTGAAGAAGGATGGATACAGAGAGCAGAGTTTGGACACTGATATGCAGAAGGACTGTTACAGAGAGCTGAGCTTGAAGACTTGGGTGCAGAAGGACTGTTGCAGACAGCAGAGTTTGGAGACTGTGGTGCAGAAGGACCGTGGCAGAGAGCAGATATGGGAGACTGGGATGCAGAAGGATCGTTGCAGAGAGCAGAGGTTGGAGACTGAGGTGCACAAGAATCGCTACAGAGAGCAGAGTTTAGAGACCGCGGTGCAGTAGGATATTTCAGATAGCCCAGTTTAGAGACTTTGGTGCAGAAGAAATGTTGCAGTGAGCAGAGAATGAAGACTGTGGTACAGAAGTACTGTTACAAAGAGCAGAATGTGGAGAGTAGGGTGCAGAAGGAATGTCACCTAGAGCAGAGTTTGAAAACTGGGGTGTAGAAGGATGTTACAGAGAGCAGAGGCTGGAGACTGGGTTCAGAAGGACTGTTGCAGAGAACAGACGTTGGAGACTGGGGTGCAGAAGGATCGTTGCAGAGAGCAGAGGTTGGAGACTGAGGTGCAGAAGGATCACTACAGAGAGCAGAGTTTGGAGGCCAGGGTGCAGTAGGATAGTTACAGAGAGCACAGGTTGGAGACTGGGGTGCAGAAGAAATGTTGAGGAAAGCAGAATTTAGAGACTGGGGTGCAAAAGGACTGTAGCAGAGAGCAGAAGTTGGAGACTGTTGTGTAGAAGGACTGTTGCAGAGAGCATAGGTTTTAGACTGGGGTGCAGAATAACTGATACGGAAAGTAGAGTTTGGAGACTGGGGTGCAGAAGGACTGTTACAGAGAGCAGAGTTTGTAGCCTGGGATGCAGATGGACTGCTGCAGAGAACAAATGTTGGATACTGGGATGCAGAAGGGCCATTGCAGAGAGACGAGTTTGGAGACTGAGGTGCAGAATGACTGTTACAGAGAGCAAAGTTAAAAGAACGGTGTGCAGAAGGATCTTACAGTGAGCAGATATTTGAGACTTGGGGGCAGAAGGACTGTTGCAGAGAGCAGAGATTGGAGACTGAGTTGCAGAAGTATCGTTGCAGAGTGAAGAGTTTGGAGACTGGGGTGCAGAAGGCTGTTACAGTGAGCAGACTTTGGAGACTGAGTTTCAGCAGACCTGTTACAAAGAGCAGATGTTTGAGACTGGGGTGCAGAAGGATTGTTACAGATATCACAGTTTGGAGACTGGGGTTTAGAAGGATTGTTGCAGAGAGCAGAGGTTTCAGACTGAGGCCTAGAAGGACTGTTACAGAGAGCAGAGTTTGGAGTCTCAGGTGCAGAAGGACTGTTTCAGAAAGCAGAGGTTGGCAATTGGGGTGCAGACGTACCGTTATAGAGAGAAGAGTTTGGAGACTGTGGTATAGAAGGACTTTAACAGAGAGCATAGATTGGAGACTGGGGTGCAGAAGGACCATTACAGAGAGCAAAAGATGGAGATTGAGGTGCAGAAAAACTTTTACAGACAGCAGAGGTTGGAGACTGAGGTACAGAAGGATCGTTGCAGAGAGAAGAGTTTGGAGACTGGGGTGCAGAAGGACTGTTACAGAAAGCAGTGGTTGGCAATTGGGGAGCAGATGAACTGTTACAAATAGAAGAGTTTGGTCCTTTACAGAGAGCAGATTTTGGAGACTGGGTAGAGGAAGTATCATTGCAGAGAACAGACGTTGGAGACTAGGGTGCAGAAGGACTATAACAGAGAGCACAGGTTTGAGACTGTGGTGCAGAACAAATGTTGCAGAGAGCAGAGTTAGGAGACTTGGGTGCAGAAGGGCTTATACAGAGAGCAGAGGTTGGAGACTGGGGTGCAGAAAGATCGTCGTAGAGAGCAGAGTTTGGAAAGTAAGGTGCAGAAGAATCGTTACACTGAGCAAAGTTTGGAAACTGGGGTGCGGAAGAACTGTTGCAGAGAGGAGAGGTTGGTGACTGGGGTGCAGAAGGACTGTTACATACAGCAGAGTTTGGAGACTGGGGTGCAGAAGGACTGTTGTAGAGAGCCGAGGTTGGAGACTGAGGTTAAGTAGGATCGCTGCAGAGAGAAGAGTTTGGAGACTTGGGTGCAAAAGACCTGTTACAAAGAGCAGAGATTGGAGACCGTGGTGCAGACGGCCTGTTGCAGAGAGCAGAATTTGCAGACTGGGGTGCAGAAAGACTGTTGCAGAGAGCAGAGGTTGGAGACTTAGGTTTAGAAGGACTGTTACAGAGAGCAGAGGGTGGAGACTGGGGTGCAGAATAACTGATACGGAAAGTAGAGTTTGGAGACTGTGGTGCAGAAGGACCATTACACACAGCAGAGTTTGGAGACTGCGGTACAGAAGAACTGTTACAGAGAGCAGAGTTTGAAGCCTGTGGTGCTAAGGACTGTTGCAGAGAACAGAGGTTAGAAACTGGGGTGCAGAAGGAACGTTGCAGAGTGATGAGGTTGGAGACTTGGGTGAAGAAGGATTGTTACAGATAGCACAGTTTAGAGACTGGGGTGTAGTAGGACAGATGTAGAGAGCAGAGGTTTCAGATTGAGGCTTAGAAGGACTGTTACAGAGAGAAGAGGTTGGAGTCTGAGTTTCAAAAGGACTTTTATAGAAAGCAGAGGTTGGCAATTGGGGTGCAGATAGACCGTTACAAAGAGAAGAGGTTGGAGACTGCGATACAAAAGGACTTTTACAGTGAGCAGAGTTTGAAGACTAGGTTGAAGAAAGATCATTGCAGAGAGCAGATGTTGGAGACTGGGGTGCAGAAGGACTGTTACAGAGAGCAGAGGTTGGAGACTGAGCTGCACAAGGATTGCCACAGAGAGCAGAGTTTGGAGACCAGGGTGCAGTAAGATAGTTACAGAAAGCATATGTTGGAGACTGGGGTTCAGAAGAAATGATGCAGAGAGCAGAGGTTGGAGATTGGGGTGTAGAAGGACTGTTGCAGAGAGCAGACGATGGAGACTGGGATGCAGAAGGACTGTTACAGATAGCACAGTTTATAGACTGGGGTGCAGAAGGATATTATAGAGAGCAGAGTTTGAAGACTGAGGTGAAGAAGGACTATTACATAGAGCAGAGTTTGGAGACTGTGTTGCAGAATGATTGTTGCAGAGAGCAGAGTTTTCAGACTTCTGTGCAGAATTACTGTTGCAGAGAGCAGATTTTCGAGAGTGGGGTGCAGAAGGACTCTTTCAGAGAGCAGAACTTGGAGACTGGAGTGCAGAAGGATTCTTGCAGGGAGCAGAGGTTTGAGACTGGGGTGTAGAAGGCCTGTTACAGATATCACAGTTTGGAGACTGGTGTGCAGAAGGATATTATAGAGAGCAGAGTTTGGAGACTGAGGTGCAGAAGGACTGTTACAGAGAGCAGAGGTTGGAGACTGAGGTGCAGAATGATTGTTGCAGAGAGCAGAGTTTTTAGACTGAGGTGCAGAAGGACTGTTGCAGAGAGCAGATGTTCGAGACTGGGGTGCAGAAAGAGTGTTTCAGAGACTAGAACTTGGAGACTGGGGTGGAGAAGGATGTTGCAGGGAGCAGAGGTTGGAGACTGGGGTGCAGAAGGACTGTTATAGAAAGCAGAGGTTTTAGACTTGTGTGTAGAAGGCCTAGTACAGAGAGCAGAGCTTTCACACTGTGGTGTAGAATTATTGCTGATACCTGGTGAATTTACTTCTGGACACCTTCTTTTCCGCACAGTCCATCAGGCTCTCTCTCCTCACCCTGCTATCTTTTGGCTTTATGAGCACCTGTGACTTCCACAGTCACTCTAAGCCATGACTCCCAGGCCTATCTCCTGGGAACCTGTCCCGCTGCCTCCTGGAATCTCCTCGGGGAGACCCGGAATGTACCCAAACTCCAGGCCCAACCTCCTTCCCTCATTTTCTCTCCCCAGACATGCTCCTTCTCATTTTTTTTATGTTTTAATGAGTGATCCCACTGCCACTCACCTACCCCACAGACCAGGTGCCCTCTTGTGTCCTCGTCACCAGGACGTTAAAGTTCTCCACCCAGGGCTCATCTTCTGAGCTTTTCCCCAAGCTCCAAATGTCACATCTTCAGTTACCAGATATTTCCTTTTAATCTTGTTTTGGCACCCGATTACTCTCCCAGACTACATGAAGGTATTCTAACAAAAGCACATGGACTGTAGGGACTATTATGGCTTAGAAATAAGGTATCCCCCCACCAAAAGCTCAGGGTAAGCCACAGTAGCAGTATTCAGAGGTGAAATGATTAGACTGTGAGACTTGAGACCTAATCTGTGGATCCGTACATTTTGTGGGTTAATTATCTGAAAAGCCCACTGTACTGAGAGAAGTGTGGGAAGGTTGATTGTGGCCAGGGACATGCCCTGGGGAATCACATCTTGTCCCCTGTCAACTGTATCCTCCTGTCCCCTCCCCCACCACAATCTTTTGGCTGCCATGAGCTAGGGAAGCTTCCCCCCTTGTTCCCTTCCACCTTGGTGTCCCACCTCATCTCAGGCAGGCAGCAATGGGTCAGCTGGCACCAGACCAAACCTCCAAGCCAGGAGGCCAGAGTGCATCTTTCCCTCCGGGTTGTTCTCGTCAGGCCTGTGGTAACTGTGGCAACCGTGGACTGACCCAGGGAGTAGGTGTTATGAGTCGATTGGACCCACAACCGTTTCCTAAATCCACAGATTCTGTCATTTTCAGAGCTCAAGCCATTTACTTCTGGATGGCCTGTTTCCAGCCTGCCCTCACATAGAATGCGGTCTACTAATGATTATTGAGATTCTCCAGCCGTCCTGGTCCTGCCCATTTGCACAACACAGCTAGCTCCTAGGCAGCCAGACCCATGGACCTCCTGCTGCCCACTGAGGAGAGAAGAGAGATTTTCTGAGGACCCTGTTAGAAGTCCACTCTTATTTTTTTTTAAAGACCACACTCAGGGGGCATGTTTCAGGCAGTCCTTCACATGCGTCTTTGAGAAATCAGACTCACAATGATTTTTGTGATTCTCTCCCAGGCTCCAATAACCAGCGCTCTACTCCATACTTCTCTGAGATCAACATTTTAGCTTCCACAAAGAAGTGAAAAACTGCTATTTCTCTTTATGTGTCTGGCTTATTTCACTTAATATAATTTCTCCCATGAGCTAGTTTTAAATAGAAACTGCACAACAGATTCTTTTATGTCAGATTTAAATTTTATTGTGAAGAGATAATTCGAAATGGTCACATATGTTTATGTAGGAAAATGTTCATTAAAATATTTATAGGACTGGAGATGATCTGAATGTTTAGCCAAAGTGGATAGATTTAGTTTATTTAAGAGAGATGTAAGTTTATTGATCATCTCAATAGATGCAGAAAAAAACATTTAACAAAATATAGCACCCCTACCTGTCAAAACAGTAGAAACACTAGGGACAGAAGGAACTTTGTAAAAGCATTGTAAAAGCTATCTATGCTAAACCCAAGGCAGCATCATTCTAAGTGAAAAATGTCGAAAGCATTCACTCTAAAAACTGGAAGAAGACAGGGTGCCTCCTCTTTCACCGCTTCTATTCAACTTCATCCTTGAAATTGCCAGAGCCATTGGAAAAAAGAAAAAAATTAAAGGTATACAAATAGGTCAAGAAGAAATCAAATCTCACTCTTTGCTGATAGGATCATGTCATCTTCTTAAATTTTTTATTAGAGCATAATAGTTGTATATAGAAGTTGGGTTGATTTGGAAAAGATCCCACGTGCATGGAATCTGATTTACTCCATTCAGTCCCCACCCCCCATCTCCCTCCCCTTCCCGCCCCCATTCTCCTTTCTCTACTGATCTTTCTTTGGGTCATTTATCTGTTAATTTCTGACTGGTGCTTTCTACATATACATACAGGTGCAGTCCCCTGTGGTAGACTTCCATGTGCACATAACATGATCTGCGTAAAGACTTTTCACATTTCCTCTTTTCCCAAACCTCTCCGCCCTCTCATTCTTCTTCTACTCCACTGATCTTCCCTGTAAATTAAGATAGCCAGTCCAACCCCACTTCATCAACTTCTTTCCTCTATTTTGCTCTGGCCCTGATAATTTCAGCATTGTACAGGAATAGTTAACTTCTGCCTTTCCGAACACAGAGATCAAGATTGATGTAAAATGAGAAAAACTCTACATTGGAAAACACTGAAGGCAACACCGACTGCTTCTGCAGATGATGACTCTGCTTAGTAAATTTTTTTCTTAACATTTGCAATGAAAATGAACTTCTCCAAAAATCCTATGTTTACATAAAAAGACAACAGGAGACATAAATTACTGAGACAGTGAGAAATGACTTCACACCATGATGAGGTCGAATGGCTTTCTGTTGGCTTCTAGCAATTCTCTGGTTACTCCCACCAACCGTCACCCCTGCAAATGTGTGCGGCTCAATGGGTCTGATTCCCTGAGACCAGACCCACAGGTTATCAGTCTCCTGGCTGCTTTACATTCGATATTATTTGCCATGTTCCTGCAGATTAACAAGCCTGTTTGGGGTGCTCTCAGTCCATTTTCATCATGGTCTCTTTTTTTCTGTTTTGTAGCTATGAAAACATTGGAAATGAGCAATCAATCATTTGTCACTGAATTCATCTTCTTGGGATTTTCCAACCATTCTAACGTACAGGGCTGGTTCTTCCTGCTCTTTCTGATCATTTACCTGACCACTCTCCTGGGGAACATGCTCATAATAGTGGCCACCAGGGTCAGTCCTGCTCTCCACACTCCAATGTACTTTTTCCTCAGCAATTTGAGCTTCTTGGACGTCTGCTACAAATCCACCACCCTCCCAGTACTGCTGGTGAACTTCTTCTGGGAGAAGAAGGCCATTTCTTATGAGGGCTGCCTTTCCCAGATCTTTTTCTTGGTGACAAGTGCTGGCACAGAAGGCGTCTTACTGGTTGTGTGGCCAGTATGACTGCTGTGTGGCCACGTGCCTTCCTCCTCAGTACCCAGTCATCATCAGTGTGAAGGTCTGTGTTAGCGTGATGACTGGGTTCTGGCTGTGTGGGTTGGTGAATTTGGTCACACACACGGTGCTGGCCATCACACTCAGTCTGTGTGTGCCCCACCAGATCAGCCACTTTCTCTGTGACACCCCATTGCTCCTGAAGCTCCCATGCTCAGACACCTCTGTCAATGAATCTGCGCTCCACGTTGTCAGTGCCACCATGGGCCTGAGCCCTTGCCTCTTTACTGCAGGCCCCTACACACTCATCATGGCGGCCATCCTGGGGATTCCCTTTGCCCAAGGCAGGAGGAAGGGCTTCTCCACCTGTGTGTCCCCCCTCACTGTCGTGGTGGTCTTCTATGGAACAGCCAACTTCCACTATGATAGGCCCAGAGAAGGCTGGACATGGACACCCTGGTCTCTGTGCTCTTCTGTGTGGTGACCCCCATGTTGAAGCCTATAATTCACAGCCTGAGAAGCAACCAGGTACAGAGTGCCCTGAGGAAGCTGGCTGAGAGACAGACTGTATAGTGAGATTAGAACTAGATGATGGTTTTATGCTAGGAAACGTCTTAGTTGTAGAAATATGTGAACTCTTCAGCAGCAATTACAAGAGCGCTCTCTCAATACACAGTGTCTCATGACCACTGTGGTGCCCCTCCAACCAGGGGAAGCACACTGTGCTAAGTATGTGACACATTGTGACCTCACCTGGGTTCTGTAATTCACAGGTATTTCAGAATATTTTTATTAGTTTTCTCTCCAAAAAAAGCCTGTACCCAAAGCAGTCAATCTCTTTTCCCCCAATATTGCAGCTCTAGCCAACACTAGTGAATGTAAAGTGCTATGGGCAATGTGACATTGACTTGAATTTTCCTAATGGATCTTGATTCTAAGTTTTAAATAAACACCATTTCTGTGTTTCTCCTTCACATGTGAAAAGACCCATGTATACACTCGAGTTTCTGTGGATATTTTTAATGAAGTAATAATATATACGCCTTTTGGATCAAACTCCTTTCACTTAGGATGTTTGCAATTTTCAGTTATATTGTAGCTTGTATAAGTATTTTAGTTTATTCTTCCTTATAGTGACTGATTTCCTTATTATAAAAATGCCACATTTCTTTGTTCATTTCCCACTGGATAGTAATTTTTACTTTGTGTCTGTTTGGGTGTCATACTGCAGATTGAACCCGGAGCCTCCTGCACACTAAACAATGTTCTACCACTAAGCCAAAGCCCAATCCTTTTAAAAATTTTGTTTTGAGACAGGGTCTTGTAAATTTTCCCAGGTTGTACCTGAATTTGTGATCCTCCTGCCTCAGCTTCTTGAGTAGCTAGATTACAGACCTGCCTGGTCATTTTCACTTTTTGACTAATATGAATAAGATTTGTATATATAATATGAACATTACATATAATATGAACATTATATAAACATTCATGTACAAATCATTGGTGGACAACTTTTTTATTTATCTTGAGTTTGTAAGTAGGAGTATAAGAGGTGGATCGTTAACTCCATATTTAACTTTCTGAAGAAGTTCCAGATCATTTTCAGACCAGTGGAACCAGCTTACCTTATTATTAAGAGTGGTGAATAAAGCTTCTTATTTTCTCACTCCCTTAACAACACATCATTATCATTCATCTTATTGTGACGACCCTGGAATGTGTGAAGTGCTTCATCAAATGTGCTTTAGCTTTGCCTTTCCCTGATGGCTAATTATTCTAAGATCTTTTAGGAGTACTGTTAATGTGTCTCTCCTAAGCATGAGGAAATCCCCATTTTATTATGGGAAATTTAAAGTTCTAGAGACTTACGTCTTTATCTAATACTTTTATTTTTATTTTTGTGCAGTAAAATACTACAAGACTTTCAAGCTTGTTGTCTTTTCTCCATCTGTGCCCGAAAGAGCTGTTTGATGACTCTTTTTTTCCCTTACTTTTAAACTCCATACCAAACAATTTCTTCACCAGGTCATGAGCAGGATCATAAAATTAAGGGGCACGAAGTCATACAGGGTTTGGTAAGGGATCAGCCCTTAGCAGGAGTGGATCAGCTGAAGATAGTGGGGATGCTTTTAATATTCTGGCTTCTGATAACTGTCCATCTGGCAAAGTATGTAACATGAAGGAAAAATTTTATATGCTGTGCGAAATCCATCCCAATAAGTGTACACCCACCCTGACCCCTTCTCTCCCTAGGGAAAAGGGAAGGCAGTCTTGAGGTTTCAGCCACCCACAACTTCTTAGCAGAAATCTCACTCTGAACTTCACTCACCCACATCCCAGAAGAGAGAGGATGCTGATCTTCTGCATGCTGGGAACAGGTGATTGCCTAGACATTAATGAATCCAACAGCGAATTAACTGCTCTCCATTGTTGCAGTTGAACTCAAGCCGTTGCCTTTGAGTTGTGTTTCCACACTGAGGAGTCCCAGAGCAGCTGCAGAGGAAAGGCTAGATGCATATTTTCAACAGGTCATCCCCAGACCTCTATAAATGTCCATCACAGGAAAATGAATTGTGAGAGATCAGAAAATTTTTACTCTTTAATGAGGCCACAGATATGAGACAGGCAACTTTCAGAACAACAGGTCCGTTTTGTGGTGAATGGAGACCAACAGCCAGTTTTACCAAGAGCTTTCTTTGCAGCCCAGGTGCTAGTATGGAGAGCAGCAAGGGCCACACCAAAACCAGAAATCTACGCCTCTCTGTGAGAGTTGCTGGTAAGTAGTTTATTTACCATCACAATTTTCAAAAACACTATCCCAGAATCAGGATATACCTACACCTTAAAAACATATTAGAGAATATTGTACATATTTTCATTAACATTTTGATGGCATTTATGTAATGACCTATCGTAGCACCTTTTCTATGTGTGTCTAAGTTTCCACAATACTACTTGTATTGCCAGAGTAGTAATAACTTCAGAGGTTATCACAAAACCTGAGGGATTTAGCATGATGCCTCCAGTACTGGAAGAAAACCCAAAACATAACCAGAAACCCTGGGTTGCCTAAATTCCTTAAGTGAGATAATGTGTGTGGAAAATTACTTATGGTAAACAATAGATAATGCTAAGTGTTAATCCTCTGCTTTTGATGAGCAGGACAGAAAGGAATAATTTTTAGGGAGAAAGTATAGGGACACATTCCCATTATGATACAATATAGCATAACAATAGACCTACCAAAATATGTGTTTAAATAAAAATCATTATTGTAGAAGAAGTTATGTTTAGAAACATATTCATTCACTAACTAGGGGTTTTCATCTTTATCTTACAACACATGGATGCTTGGGGAGGGGAGTTGCAAGTAATTTATTAACTGTAATAAATCCCTGAAGCTTGTGAGTAATCTACTTCATACACAACCCCCCTCCTTTAGAAATATTATATTTTGGGGTCACTCATAAGTGACTTCATTCTCGATCACCTGACTTTGTGATGACTGATTGGGAAAGAAAGATGCAGAGCTGCTCGTTCTGTAAGAACTGAGCCGATGGTCTTCATAAGGGATATGTTTAGGAGACAGGAGACACTGAGTTCCTCAGAAGCCGCTGGGCTATGCTGCCTCACTTATGCCCACAGAGGCTTTATTTTTCTCAGCAAGAAATCTGCACCAGATCCACTAAACAGAAATATCCTCTCGCCTCTGTCAAGTCTCTGTTAGATCCTTTAGGTCCCACAGAGTACCGTCTTTAAAGAATCTTTTAAAAACTCTGCTCCATGCATGTACTTGACAGAACGTCTTCATTCTTCAAACCTTTACTGAGTGCACATTTACACAAAGTATTGCCCTAGTGTTTAGTACACAATTTAGAGGCCCAACTAGGACCTGGAGGAGCGCATATTCAAGATGAAATGAGAGACTTTGATAAGTATTAAGTGCTCCATTCCCAGAGCTGCCCAAGCAAACACTAAGGGAAAATAATGATAATTTGTAGATTACATAGAATTGTTACCAAGTTTCCTGCACATATTGAGTTCATCTTCCCATTAGATTGTAAGTTGGTTGAAGGACAGTGAAAGAGGGGGTGGAGAAACAACACAGACACCAAAGTGCAGGTGTTGATCCCAATCTTTACTTGTGAAGTTGATCACATATACTTTTCATTTTGGCAGGCTTACAGTACTTTGTGGTTACAAAACAGGAATCCTTATTCAAACAAAACAAAATATTACGTAGCTACAATTAGAATAGAAGAATGTATCTTGGCTTATGCATAAGCAAGCATTTGTACTTTCATTACGAGTTTTGCTTTGAGCTGTTTCTGCTTAGTTAACTTTTAATAATAGTTATAAATTTCCCAAACTATTGGCCTATACCTTGACTATTCTTTCTTGAATTACTGACTGGAACCGGTGCCATAGTTATGGCACGTATTTGATTTGTTATTACTTGTAACCAAACAAAAGTAAGAGCACAAACAATTGTGCACAGGAACAAGAACAAGTTGCCCAGTACTAAGCACTAATCTATCTTCTTCACATTAATTTTTCTTCTCTAGATTTTAATTTAATTTCTCAAAAACTTCTTTGACAGGAATACAGGGAGTTTTTTTTAGACATTAACAATTTACACTCCACAGCTGAATCATTGCATTTAGAGCAAACAGATATATGCTTTAGAAGTAGTTGCATTAATTGGGAAAATCATGATTTTTCCTTTATACTTAATGGTCATATGAGAAATCAAAACTATACTTATTAAAGGAATACAAAAACAAATCAGCCCATTCCCAGGAACATACTGCGCTCCTCCAGAGGATGGACGCCATGCACCATCCACCTCAGTAGGGCCTTGCCATTGCCTGAGTCAGGGGAGGGGCGCAGAAGGACAGGGATCAGATCTTATACTCTTTGGGTTTCTTAGTAGATCTAGCTTAGGACTAAATTAGACCCTGTATAGGAACAAAATTGGTTTGAATTGAAACTAACCAGAACCAAGAAACAAAATTTTAAAATCCTAAATGGAAAAAAGAATTATTTATTTTGAAGAATTTTATAACTAGAAGGCTCTGACATATTGTAAGAGGTAATAATTTGTCTTCCCTTTCCCCTTTATGCTAGAAGAAGCACAGGTGAAATAAAAAGAACTGAAAGAGCTGGCACAGTGGTGCACGCCTGTAACCCAGCAGCTCAGGAGGCTGAGGCAGGAGGATAGTGAGTTCAAAGACAGCCTTAGCAAAAACAAGGCACCAAGAAACTCAGTGAGACCCTGTCTCTAAATAAAATATAAAATAGGGATGGGGATGTGGCTCAGTGGACAAGCCCCTGAGTTCAATCTCCGGTAACTGCCCCCCTACAACCTGGCCCCCAAAAAACAGAACTGAAAGAGATGTTAAATGCTGAATTGAGTGCTGAATCTCCATGACAAGAGGGAGGCTTTTTCCTGGTGAATTTGTTAAGATTTTAAACCTACCAGTTAGGGGTAAGGGCATCCCTGCATGTTAGGTGAAAGAGCCCAGCCTCCCCCAAAGTGTGTCCTTGGACCAGCATCACTGGGAACACTTGGAACTCACTGACTGAGGCCAACTGTTCTGCACAATGACCTCTGATCTTTCCCTCGGCTTCAAGCACCCACACCACATGGAAGGATATGAGGACAACTCTGGGACAGGCCAGATAGCTCATAGATTTTACAGTAATAAATTCACATTGCCACAAGCACCTGAAATCATTCAGATATTTTTTCTGAATAAATTGACCTTGAACTGTGTGTGTCTCTCTGTGTGTGTGTATGTGTGTTTTAAGCAATTTACTAGGCAACATAAAAATTGGATTTAAAAATTTTAATCATTGCTTGTGCTATTGAGATCAAATAGAAATCATTGTTTCCCTGATGTGCATAAGGGTTTTCATGATCACACCATTCTTCCTCGTTTTGTTCATGCCCATTTTTTTTTTCGTTTGAGGAAATGAATTTCTAAGATTAGTAAGCAAAACATTTCATTTATTGCCAAAGCAAAAAAAAAAAGTTCTTCTTATAAGACTCTAGACTTTTTTATTTTATTTTGTTTATATTTAGATTTTAAAATTAGTTGTGCTTAACTGAAGCACAATACAAGGGGGAGGAATGAACCGATTTTCTATTGAAATTTAAATCTTTTAAATTTCTTAAGGCCCTGAGATTTGGAATTTTAATGAAAGCTGTGTTGGCCTATTTATCATGTGCAATGAATTATTAGAACCAAAGACAAGAATGTCTGGGCATTGACGATAATAAGACAGTTTACTAATATCTGGTATTATCATCAGGTAACAAAGTATCACTACAAATGAGAGTTATTACATGATAAATTTTCTGAGTCAATTTCTTTTTTGTTTCTTAAATCATAATTGTTAATACACATTAAATGTACAAATTAATGTACATTATGCAAATTAAAAGGATTCATTGATGTTTCCCTACTTGCATTAATATATTGTGGATTAATTTCAATTGTTTTCTCTGTAAAATGGGGATAATAGGGTATCTTATAGGTTGTTGTGTAAACCAAATAAGTTAATGCATGTAAAAGTCTTATAGGCATTTAATAAGTGTTAGGTATTTTTATCTAATGTGTGTCTCTATTCGTTACTCAATTTGAAAAATTCTGATTGGATTCACGTATGTAAATATTCATCTTTTCAAAGAAATTCACTGAGTTTTGATAGAATGGATTATCTGAAATTCAATCTAATTTTTACAGAAAACATGCCACTTTTAAACTACATCAAACAAGGTTTTTAAAGTCAGGCATTTATGTGTATTGAAGCAATCTAAGAAGACTCACACTCAAATTATTTTTCTATGAAATATGCCCTAGATGATTTTGATGATTAGGGTTATTATTATTGCAGAGCAGAGGGTTTACTATTAAGTTGATCTAATCCTATGCTGCATTATACAAATTCTAAGGAGCAAGTACATATTGTGTCACAAAGTGTCATTCATGAGTTATGATTGTAAATAATGGATTCTAACGGTGACCATGATGATGATTCAATCTAATGCCCTACATTAATAAAGAGCATAGAGGATAAGGAAAATTGTTTGGGCATCATTCTTCACCCTACCCCACACCCGTGACCTACAAGAAATTAGCCAGTAAAACCAAGGAAAAACTTATATGTAGATAAAATTATATAAACATACATTAGGAGATTTTTTTAATGCCCCATGAAATTGTCTCTCCTGGACTGACCTTTATATTTAAGACCTTTACAATAGCAATATGCACAACTTCAGAGATTGTATTTTTAAATCCCTGAATATTTACGTTTAGTTTTCCCTTTTACACATCCACAGACCATGTACTAATTTCCGATAGTAAAATCTGCTGGAACTGCCTTCTATGTGGAATTTTATTTCTTTTTTTGAAAACATCTAGATATCTACCTATAAAAAATATTGTCATATTGATCTTTTTGATACGGGGAGTTAAAAGAAAGTACATGTCACTGATTTCTAAATGACTTGAAGTTCATCCAGGTAGTTGATAGAGAAAACAGAGAACGTAAGAAATGTCAAGTACATGTAGCTTCCAGCTCCATTTCAAAGTTGATTTATTGTAAATCAATGCTAATAAGGTAACCTCTTTTAGGGAAATTATTTAGAGAAAGCGATACCTACAACTGACCTAGATAGTGTGATGTTTTTAGTCATTTCTGGATAAACTTTTACTACAATTTTCGTGAACACCAAGTATCACAAGAACCCCTAGTTTCTCTAATTCTTTCTCTCCTTTCTCTATTATCCTGGGGGATTTCATATTCACCCTTTGCTGTAACAGTTGCCTTCAAGACAATGACTACCAAATCCACACCTGCAGTTCTAGGGTGTCTGTGAAGGGCATTTCCACGTGATTATCCCACAGATAACTCACATTCAACATTACTCAAATCAAATCCACCAAAGCCTCCTCTACATCTGGTATTCCTCACATATTCCTGTTTTCCTGAGTGATCCCACCAGCTAGCCAGCAAGCCCAAACTGATTTGTTGTCTTTATCGTGTACTCTTCAACTAGGACTTTAAAGTTCTCCATATCCTTCTCCATGAGGGCTTCAGAGATTTTCTCCCACCTTCAACACAGCATGTCTTCAGATACAGACCACTACATTTTGATCTTGTTTTAGAACTCAGATCACTCTTTTGAACTAAACAGATGTGTCTTAAACCTGGGGAACCAGGTTTCACAGTTATTGACCCCTGCTCCTTGGACTCACACGCACAATTCTATGAGTGGGTCTATCTTCATGTTCTAGACCTAGAGATCTTATGATTTTCTAAAACCCAGTCTACCTCCCTCCAAATTTCCCTGTTTTCAATCTGCACTCACCTGAAAGAGATTTATGGTCCCCTATTGTTGATACTCTGCAATCATTAATGTCCATGCTCATACCCAAGCCTGGCTTCCAGAGAGACACCTGGGCTCTCTCACCCATGGCATGGTGGGGGTGTGGGACGTTTTCCGAGGTTTCTATTGCCAAGTACCTTGCTTAGAAATCAGGCCTGACACAACTTTACAGAGCCTAGTCCCGGCCTCATAGACTGAAACCCTGCCACATCCCCTGAAGTAGCAGGCTACTCAGAATGACCCAGGGCTTGGAAGCATCCACTCGTACTATCCCACCAGCCTCTTGAAGCCTAGCTGGAGTCTCCATAGAAACAGGGTACATCTCTATGGAAATGGGCTTTCTCCTCCCGCCCCAGTGTGATGCAGCTCTCAGAGAAGCTCAATAGTGAGGGTCTATCCATATATAGCAATTAGGATAACCAAGTGTTCTGAGCTTGCTGAGCCTTAGATGGCAGATTCTTGCTATATTCTTAGAGATTTCTGCCATCAATATTGCCTGAGATGCCAACATGCCATCCCACTAACTATAAGACAGTGTTCTCAGTCAAGACCAATCCCACAACCAATAACACACACACACACAAACACACACACACACACACATGCACACGCCCATCCATCATGGTGAGCAAGGCTTTGTATCTGTGATACAGACCGAATGCACCCTCCAATCACATTCACTGCTTCAAACAGATCGTGATCAGGAAACAACTGATGTCACTTGTAAAATGTGATATGTCCTGGACTATCACTGTGGTAAAAAAAGAAGTAGAGAAATGCAAAAAAATGGGAGAAAATACTTAACCTCTTAGAGACCTAAAAAAATATTTAGATGTGGTACCAACCAATCCTGAGTTAAAAATCATCTTGAAAGAATGCTTTCACTTCTATTTATCAATTTACTTTCTTCCTTACTTAATTACTTACTACAGTACTTGGGATTGAACCCAGTGGCACTCTATCATGAAGCTATATCCCCAGCCATTTCAATTATTTGGGGCGGGTGGCCTTGCAGAGTTTCAAATTTATGATCCTCCTGCCTTAGTCTCCCAAGTACCTGGGATTACAGGCAGGTACCACTCTTCCCCATTAATTACTTATTTTTAAAATGAGGCTATTTTTAAAAATTGAACTATAATTTGTACTCAAAGAATGCACAGATCTAAAGTGTACAGGTTTATAATATTTTACATATATATGAACTACCAAAAATCAGGATATAAAACATTTCCATCACTTCAGTAAATTCCTTCATGCTTCAACTGATATCACCCCTTAGCTCCAAAAAAAAAGACCACTATTATTACTTGACCATTATAGCTGTTTTGCTATTTTTTGAACTTTATTTAAAGGAAACATAGAGTATATATTTTGTATCTGGCTTCTTTTACCCAGAAATTTTTTTTAGATTTGTCAATGTTATTAATGTTCCAGTATTTGTGTTTCTAAATTAACTGAATTATTTCACTGCATGATAAACCGTGAGTTGTCTTCTGTCCTTCGGCTGAAGGCATAATATTTGTTTGAGTTATTATGAATTTTTACACAAGAATTTTTGTGAACTGTGCATTAATTTCCTTGGAAATATGCTAGGAATGGGATTGTTTTGAATAGAATAACTACATATTTAACTAAATTAGAAATTACTAAATATTTTTGAAAAGTAAGTGTATACACTTCAAATTTCACCTTGAGTATCTATTGAAATAGCTAGAAAGCATGTTGTTTTCATCATTATAATAACCAAAAACAGCAGAAGAAAATGCAAATTAATGACTTTCCTTAACTTTATTAGGGATGAAGATTATAAGGCAAACAACTAACCAAAGTCTGGAGAGAGATAAGCAACCAAAATAATCCAGGCATTTTTTTTTAACTATGGGAGAACCCACTAGATACATAGGAGTTTACTTATAAAAAAAAAACTCAATTAAAAAATAGTTAATAAATTGCTAAAGACTAAGTATAGACTGGTTTAAGAGCATAAAGACCCAGAGGGCTATAGACATAAGATGTTTGTATTTTTTCTTTTTCTCCATGGATTCCACCAAATGCTCCCAGGAAGATAAGGAAGTATTCTGAGAAAGTGTCTTTAACGGTATCATTTCTTGGATAGGTGGAGGAACAAAGAGCAGCAACAGCAGCCAAAACCCCTCCCAGACCCATTTGCTGATTTTTTGCATAGAACAAAAGCTGTAATCTTCAGGGGCAAGAGTAACAGAAACTGTTACATTAGGAGACTCAACGGAAAACCTTTGCAGCTATGGAAAGGAACAGGCCGAAATGCCTAACGTCGGGAGGAATAAGAACTAGGCTTAGCCATATTGATAGACAGCGGGTCACTGTGAAGGCCATATCCCTGTGACTGAGTTTACAGTACCTAAGGCAGGGCTTCCTGGAAACATCAGAAACCCCTTCAATGTTTCCCACTAGTCCACTAAAATGCATTGACTGAAAATAACAGTAGAATACAGTTGAGAATTCTTCAAGAAATAGATTATCTCTGGAGAACAGCAAAAATAGAATACACAAAAGCAAGCAGGGAACAATATTAACAAACTGAACTCAGCCATATAGAATAAGGATAACATTACAGTCAATTGAGATCAATCCCAGAATGCAAGGCTGGTTCAATATTCAAAAATTCAATCAACCGAATTTTTATAGTAACAGACTAAATAAGAAAGAATATATATATATATATATATATATATATATATATATATATATATATATATATATAATTTCAATACATGCAGAGAAAATAAGAAAATTCAATATCTATTTATGATAAAAACTATAACTAAATGAAACTAGGGGCAAATTCCAGTTGTAGAGTGCATGCTTAGTATGCATAAGGCTCTGAATTCAAAACCCAGCACACATACACCAAAAAAAAAACTACTAGTAAAAAATGGAAACACATTTTCTAACTTTATAACAGGCATTGAGTAAATGTAATGTGCCAGACACATAGCTTATATTATCTCAAAACTTTTTTTCAGCAGTTGTGAGATAGACATCATTAATATCCTAAGCAAGGAACAAACTGAGGAATAGAGAATAGCTGACAATTTTACAAACAGCATCTAGTAAACAACAGATGGATTTCAATCCACATCTATCTGGACCAAGAGCCTACTGTTTTACTATAATATTTTTCATTTAAGATTGAAAAAGAAACAGAAATTTTAGTTCAAAACAATGGATCACGGATTAGCATGGGTAACATGATCGAAAATCAGTAATTGTGTCAATCATTATTTTTTTTCAGGAAATGTAATGTTTGGTGAGGTAAATCTTATAATACAAAAGAAAAACAATACCTAAGTATATATCATTGGCAAAATTTCTTGTATCTTATAAAACTTAAAAAAATAAAAGTTTCTACTAAAAAAAATAGATCAATGTATTTAAAAGCAGGTGACTTATAATTTTACTTTTAAGATATAATCAGAGATGATCCCAGATACATATATATGAAAGATTCTATTCCAATATTTATGAAGGTAAATGGCATGGAACGTTTCTATGTTCAATAAAAAGGGAGATATTAACTTAATTTCATGTTAGGAAATTAGGATTACAAGGCAAACAACTAAATAGAGTACAACAATATTGGGAAATTTTGCTTTGGATATTTTAAAGATAGATAGAGGTAGAATGGGATGAATGCAAAGAGAGCTTTTAATTTGTGACCTGTACTATTCTTCTGAATAACTTTCTGCCTTTTCTTCATTTTTCCACAATGAAAATTTATTACTTGAAATAACAGACATACAAAAAAGAATTCATCACAGTGAAGCACAGTATTAGGTGGGAGATACTGCAGATTCAATGAGACACAGGGGTTGATAGCTGGTTGTGCATTTTGAGCAAGTCTCCATTTATTCTTACAAAAGAGTACCCATGCAAAAGTCTGTGAGAAGTTATGCTCTCTCTAAAGTCACTCCTATACGTCTCTTTCCAGAGTCCAGGCATCTCTGTATACAATATTATTTGCCATGTTGCTGCAGATTAACAAGCCTGTTTGGGGTGCTCTCAGTCCATTCTCGTCATGGTCTCTTTTTCTCTGTTTTGTAGCTATGATACCATTGGAAATGAGCAATCAATCATTTGTCACTGAATTCATCTTCTTGGGATTTTCCAACCACTCCAAACTACAGGGCTGGTTCTTTCTGCTCTTTCTGGTTATTTACCTGACCACTCTCCTGGGGAACATGCTCATAATAGTGGCCACCAGAGTCAGCCCTGCTCTCCACACTCCAATGTACTTTTTCCTCAGCAATTTGAGCTTCTTGGACGTCTGCTACACATCCACCACCCTCCCAGTACTGCTGGTGAACTTCTCCTGGCAGAAGAAGGCCATTTCTTATGAGGGCTGCCTTTCCCAGATCTTTTTCTTGGTGACAAGTGCTGGCACAGAAGGCTTCTTACTGGCTGTGTGGCCAGTATGACTGCTGTGTGGCCACGTGCCGTCCTCCTCAGTACCCAGTCATCATGAGTGTGAAGCTCTGTGTTGGCCAGCTGACTGGGTCCTGGCTGTTTGGGCTGGTGAATTTGGTCACACACACGGTGCTGGCCATCACACTCACTCTGTGTGGGCCCCACCAGTTCAGCCACTTTCTCTGTGACACCCCATTGCTCCTGAAGCTCTCCTGCTCAGACACCTCTGTCAAGGAGCCTGAGCTCCACGTTGTCAGTAACACCATTAGCCTGAGCCCCTGCCTCTTGACTGCAGGCTCCTATGCACTCATCATGGGGGCCATCCTGGGGATTCCCTCTGCCCAGGACAGGAGGAAGGCCTTCTCCACCTGAGCAACTGGGGTGCAGAAGAACTGTTGCAGAGAGCAAAAGTTGGAGACTGAGGTGCAGAAGGACTGTTACAGAAAGCAGAGTTTGGAGACTGGGGTGCACAAGGATCATTGCAGAGAGCAGAGTTTTCAGACTGAGGTGCAGAAGGACTGTTGCAGAGAGCAGATGTTGGAGACTGGGGTTCAGAAAGACTTTTGCAGAGAGCAGAGGTTGGAGACAAGGGTGCAAAAAGATGGTTGCAGACAGCAGAGGTTAGAGACTGGGGTGCAGAAGGACCATTGCAGTGGTCAGAGTTTGGGAACTGAGGTGCAGAAGGATTGTTACAGAGAACAGAATTTGAAGACTGGGGTGCAGTAGAACTGTTGCAGAGAGCAGAGGTTGGAGGCTGGGGTGCAGAAGGCCTGTTACAGAGAGAAGAGGTTGGAGACTGGGTTGCAGAAGTCCTGTTACAGAGAGCATAGTTTGGAGACTTTGATGCAGAAGGATCTTACAGAGAGCAGAGGTAGGTGACTGACGTTCGGAAGGACTGTTACAGAGAGCAGAGAAAAAAGACTGGGTGCAGGGCGGTCGCTGCGAAGAACAGAGATTTCAAACTGAGGTGCAGAAGGACTGTTGCAGAGAGCCGATTTTGGAGACTGGGGTGCAGAATGACTGTTGCAGAGAGCAGAGGTTGGAGACTGTGGTGAAGAAGGATTGTTGGAGAGAGCAGTGGTTGGAGACTGGTGTGCAGAAGGACTGTTATGGAGAGCAGAGTATGGAGACTTGGTTGCAGAAGGATCTTACAGAAAGCAGAGTTTGGAGACTGAGGTGCAGAAGGACTGAAACAGAGAGCAGAGTTAGGAGACTGTGGTGCAGAAGGATTGATACAGAAAGCAGAGGTTGGAGACTAGGGTGCAGAAAGACCATTACAGAGTGCAGAAGTTGAGACTGTGGTACAGAAGGACTGTTACAGAGAGCAGAGATTAAAAATTGGAGAGCAGAAGGACTGTTTCAGAAAACAGAGTTTGGAGACTGGGTTGCAGCAGACCGTAGAAGAAAGCAGAGGTTGGAGACTGGGTTGGAGAAGGAATGTTAAAGAGAGCAGAGTTTGGAAACTGGGGTGCAGAAGGACCTTACAGAGAAAAGAGGTTGGAGACTGGGGTGCAGAAGGAGTGTTAAAGAGAGGAGACGTTGGAGACTGGGGTGCAGAAGGATCGTTGCAGAGAGCAGAGTTTGGAGACTGAGGTGCAAAAAAAACTGTTACAGAGAGCAGAGGTTGGAGAGTGAGTTGCAGAAGGATGGTTACAGAGAGCAGAGTTTGGTGACTGAGGTACAGAAGGATTGTTACACAAAGCAGAGGTTAGAAATTGGGGTGCAGAGGGAGCGTTATAGAGAGCAGATGTTGGAGACTGCGGTATACAAAGACTGTAACAGAGAGCAGAGGTTGGAGAATATGGTGCAGAAGGACTGTTACAAAGAGCAGAGGTTGGAGACTGGGGTGCAGAACGACTGTTACACAGAGCAGAGGTTGAAGACTGGGGTGTAGAAGGACTGTTGCAGAGAGCAGAGTTTGGAGACTTCGGTGCAGAAGGACTGTTGCAGAGAGCAGAATTTGAAGACGGAGGTGCAGAAGGACTGTTAAAGTGACCAGAGTTTGGAGACTGGGGTGCAGAAGGACTGTTGCAGGGAGCAGGTGTTAAAGACTTGGGTGCAGAAGGACTTTTGCAGAGAGTAGAATTTGGAGACTGCGGTGCAGAAGGACTGTTGCAGATAGCAGAGTTTGGAGACTGGGGTGCAGAAGGACTGATACAGAAAGCAGAGGTTGGAAACTGAGGTTCAGAAGGACCATTACAAAGAGCAGAGTTTGGAGACTACAATACAGGAGTACTTTTACAGAGAGCAGAGTTAGCAGACTGGAGTGGAGAAGAACTGTTTCAGAATGCAGATGTTGGAAACTGGTGTGCAGAGAAACTGTTGCAGAGAGCAGTGGTAGGAGACTGAGATGCAGAAATAATGTTAAAGAGAGCAGAGTTTGGAGACTGGGGTGAAGAAGGACTGATACAGCGAGCAGAGTTTGGAGACTGGTGTGCAGAAAGCCTGTTACAGAGAGCAGTTTGGAGACTTGGTACAGAAGGGCTGTTACAAAGAGCAGAGTTTGGAGACTGGGTTGTAGAAGAATAATACGTAGAGCAGAGTTTGGAGACTGCGGTGCACAAGGATTGTTACAGAGATCAGAGGTTGGCGACTGGGGTGCAGTAGGATTATTGCAGAGAGTAGAGGTTGGAGACTGTTGTGCAGAAGGATCATTGCAGAGAGTAGAAGTTGGAGACTTGGGTGCAGAAGGACGGTTGCAGAGAGCAGATGTTGTAGACTGGGATGCAGAAGGATCGTTTCAGAGAGCAGAGATTGGAAACTGGGTTGCAGAAGGACTGTTACACAGAGAAGAGGTTGAAGACTGGAATGTAGATGGACTGTTGCAGAGAGCACAGTTTGGAGACTGCACAGTTTGCAGAAGCACTGTTACAGAGAGTAGAGTTTGGAGACTGAGGTGCAGAAGGAAAATTGCAGAGAGCAGAGTTGGAGACAGAGGTGCAGAAGGATTGTTACAGAGAGCATAGGTTAGAGACTGGGGTGCAGAAAGACTGTTGCAGATAGCATGGTTGGAGAATGGGGTGAATAACGACTGTTGCAGGGAGCAGGTGTTGAAGACTTGGGTGCAGAAGGACTGTTGCAGAGAGCAGAATTTGGAGACTGAGGTGCATAAGGACTGTTACAGAGAACAGAGCTTGGAGACTGGGGTTCAGAAGGAGTAATAAAGAAAGCAGAGTTTGGAGACTGGGTTGCAGAAGGACCATTGCAGAGAGCAGAGTTTGGAGACCGCAATACACGAGGACTGTTACAGTGAGCAGAAGTTGGAGAATGGTTTATCGAAGAGCTGTTTCAGAGTGCAGATGTTGGAGACTGGGGTTCAGAAGAACTGCTGCAGGGAGCAGAGTTTGGAGACTAGGGTGTAGAAAAACTTTCGCAGATGCAGAGGTTGGAGACTGAGGTGCAGAAAGATTGTTACAGAGAGCAAAGTTTTGAGACTGGGGTGGAGAATTACTGATACAGAATGCAGAGGTTTAGACTGGGGTGCAGAAGGACCAGTACAGAGAGCAGAGGTTGAAGTCTGTGGTACAGAAGGACTGTTGCATAGAGCAGTGGTTAGAAAATTTGGTGCAGCAAGACTTTTACAGAGAGCAAAGGTTAGAGAATGGGGTGCAGAAGTAAGGTTGCAGAGTTCAGAGGTTTGAGACAGAGGTGCAAAAGTACTGTTACAGAGAGCAGAGGTTGAAAACCATGGTTCAGAAAAACTTATACAGAAAGAAGAGGTTTGAGACTGGGGTGCAGAAGGACCCTTACAGAGAGCAGAGTTTGGAGACTGCGGTACAGAAAGACTGTAAAAGAGAGCAGAGGTTTGAGACTTGGGAGTAGAAAAACTATTGCAGAGAACAGATGTTGGAGACTGGGTTGCAGCAGGACCGTTGAAAAAAGCAGAGGTTTTAGACTGAGTTGAAGAAGGAATGTTACAGAGAGCAGAGTTTGGAAACTGGGGTGCAGAACGACCTTACAGAGAACAGAGGTTGGAGACTGCAGTGCATAAGGAGTGTTAAGGAGAGGAGACTTTGGAGACTGAGGTGCAAAAAGACAGTTGCAGAGAGCAGATGTTGGAGACTGCGGTGCATAAGGATCATTGCAGAGAGCAGAGGTTTGAGACAAGGGTGCAGAAGGACGTTTGCAGAGAGCAGAGGTTGGAGTCTTAGGTGCAGAAAAACAGTTACAGAGAGCAGAGGTTGGAGACTCGGGTGCAGAAGGATCGTTTAAGAGAGCAGAAGTTGGAGACTGAGTTGCAGAAGAATCCTTGAAGAGAGCAGAGGTGGAGACTGGGCTGCAGCAGGATCCGTACAGAGAGAAGAGGTGGGAGACTGCGGTGCAGAAGAACTGTTACAGAGAACACAAGTTGGAGACTGGGGTGCAGAAGGCATGTTTCAGAAAGCAGAGGTTTGAGACTGGGGTGCAGAAAGAGTGTTGCAGAGAGCAGACGTTGGAGACTGAGATGCAGAAGGACTGTTAAACAGAGCAGACGTTTGAGACTGGGGTGAAGAATTATGATACAGATAAGAGAGGTGTGAGACTGGGGTGCAGAAGGACCGTTACAAAGAGCAGAGGTTGGATACTGGCGTGCAGAAGGATTGTTTCAGAGGGCAGAGTTTGGAGACTGGGGTGCATAAGGCCTGCAACAGAGAGCAGAGGTTGGAGACTGGGTTGCAGAAGGACTGTTATAGAGAGCAGACTTTTGAGGCTGGGTTGCAGAAGGATCTTACAGAGAGCAATGGTTGGTGACTGTGGTGCAGGACGAATGTTACAGAGAGCAGTGATTGGAGACTGGGGTGCAGAAGGATAGTGCAGAGATACAGGTTTCAGACTGAGGTGCAGAAGGACTGTTACAGAAAGCAGACGTTGGAAATTGGGTTACAGAGGGACCATTATAGACAGCAGAGGTTGGAGACTGCGGTATATAAAGACTGTAACAGAGAGCAGAGGTTGGAGTATATGGGGCAGAAGGACTGTTACAGAGAGCAGAGGTTGGAGACTGGGGTGCAGAAGAATTGTTACAGAGAGCAGTGATTGGAGACTGGGGTGCAGAAAAACTTTTACACAGAGCAGAGGTTGAAGACTGGTTGTGTAGAAGGACTATTGCAGAGAGCAGAGGTTGGAGACTTGGGTGAAGAAGGACTGTTGCAGAGAGCAGAATTTGGAGACAAAGGTTCAGAAGGACTGTTGAGGAGAGGAGACATTGGAGACTAGGGTGCAGAATGATCGTTGCAGAGAGCAGAGGTTGGAGACTGAGGTGCAAAAAGAGTGTTACGAAGAGCAGAAGTTGGAGACTGGGGTGCAGAATGCCTGTTACGGAGAGCAGAGTGTGGAGAAGGTCTCCAGAAGGACTGCTACAGATCACAGAGATTAGAGACTGGGTTGAAGAAAGATCTAACAGAGAGCAGATGCTGCGGACCCAGGTGCAGAAGGACTGTTACAGAGAGTAGAGTTTTGAGACTGAGGTACAAAAGGATCGTAGCAGAGAACAGCGTTTTAAGACTGAGGTGCATAAGGACTGTTGCAGAGACCACAGGTTGAATACTGGGGTGTAGAAGGACTTTTGCAGAGAGCAGAGGTTGGAGAATGGGGTGCAGAAGGCTTGTTATAGAGAACAGAATTTGGAGACTGGGGTGCAGAAGGCCTGTTACGGAGAGGAGAGTTCAAAGAAGGGGTGCAGAAGGTCTGTTATAGAGAGCAGAGTTAGGGAGTGAGTGGCAGAAGGTTCTTACAAACAGCAGAGTTTTGAGACTGAGGTGCAGGAGGACTGTTACAGAGAGCAGTGTCTGGAGACTGGGATTCAGATAAATCTTGCAGAGAGAAGAGGTTTCAGACTGAGGTGTAGATCGATTGTTATAGAGAGCAGAGGTTGGAGACTGAGGTGCAGAAGGAGTGTTAAGGTGAGCAAAATTTTGGAGACTGTGTTGCAAAAGGATCTTGCATTGTGCAGAGTTTTGAAACTGAGGTGCAGAAGGACTGTTGCAGAGAGTAGATGTTCGAGACTGGGGTTCAGGAAATATCTTACAGTGAGCATAGGTTAGAGAATGGGGCAAAGAAGTTCTGTTCTAGAGAGCGGAGTTTGGAGACTGGGGTGCAGAAGGACTGTTAGAGAGAGCAGAATTTGGAGACTGGGTTGCAGAAGGATCTTACAAAGACCAGAGTGTTGAGACTGAGGTGCAGAAAAACTGTTGCAGAGTGCAGAGGTTGGAGACTGGGGTGCAGAAGGACTGTTACAGAGTGCAGAGGTTTGAAACTGGGGTGAAGTAGGACTGTTGAAGCGAACAGAGTTTGGAGACTGGGGTGAAGAAGGACCTTTGTAGAGAGAAGAGTTTGGAGATTGAGGTGCAAAATTATTGTTACAGAGAGCAGAGTTTGGAGACTGGGTTGCAGAAGGACTGTTTCAGCGAGCAGAGTAGAAGACTGTTGTGCAAAAGGATCTTACAGAGAGTGAAGGTCGGAGACTGGCGTGCACAAGGAATATTGCAGAAAGCAGAGATTGAAGACTGGGATACTGAAGGACTGATAGAGAAAGCAGACTTTGGAGACTGGGGTGCAGAAGGACCGTTACAGAGAGCAGAGGTAGGAGACTCCGGTTCAAAAGGACTGTTACAGAAAGCAGAGGTTGGAGACTGGGGTGCCTAAGGACTGTTACAGAGAGCTGAGTTTAGAGACTTGGGTGCAGAAGGCCTGATAGAGAAAGCAGATGTTGGAGACCGGGGTGCAGAAAGACCGTTAAAGAAAGCAGAGGTAGGAGACTTCGGTTCAGAAGGACTGTTACAGAGAACAGAGGTTGGAGACTGGGGTGTACAAGGACAGTTGCAGAGAGTGAGGTGGGAGACTGAGGTGCAGAAGGAATGTTGCAGAGAGCAGAAGTTGGAGACTGTGGTGAAGAAGGCTCGTTGCAGAGAATAGAGGTTGGAGACTGGGGTGCAGAAGGCCTCTTACAGAGAGCAGAGGTTGAAGACTTGAGTGCAGAAGGCCTGTTACGGAGAGCAGAGGTTGGAGACTGGGGTGCAGAAAGACTGTTACAGAGAGCAGAGTTTGGAGACTAGGTTGCAGAAGGTTGTTACAGAGAGCAGAGGTTGGAGACTGAGGCCCAGAAACACTGTTACAGAGAGAAGAGTTTGGAGACTGAGGTGCAGAAGGACCGTTTCAGAGAGAATACTTGGAGACAGAGGTGCAGAAGGATTGATACAGAGAGCAGAGTTTGGAGACTGGGGTGCACAAGAACTGATACAGAAAGCAGAGTTTGGAGACTGTGGTGGAAAACAACGGATACAGAAAGCTGAGGTTGGATACTGTGGTGAATAAGGACCCTGACAAAGAACAAAGTTTAGAGACTACAGTACAGAAAGACTGTTACAGAGAGCAGAGGTTGGAGACTGGCGTGCTGAATAACTGTTTTAGAGAACAGAGTTTTGAGACTGGGGTGAAGAACGATCATTGCAGAGAGCAGAGATTGAAGACTGGGGTTCAGATGGATCGTTAAAGAGAGCAGAGTTTAGAGACTGTGGTGCAGACGGACTTTTACAGAGAGCACAGGTTGAGAATGGGGTGCACTAGGTATTTTACAGAGAGCACAGGTTGGAGACTGAGGTGCAGAAGGACCCTCACAGATACCATAGTTTGGAGACTGCGGTACAGAACGACTGTTTCAGAGAGCAGTGGTTGGAGACAGGTGTGCAGAAGGATCTGACAGACAGCATAGGTTGGAGACTGTGGTGCAGAAGGATTGTTGCTGACAGCAGAGGTTGGAGACTGGGGTACAGAAGGATCGTTGAAGAGAGAAGAGGTTGGAGACTGGGGTCAAAAGGCCTATTACAGAAAGCAGAGTTTGGAGATTGGGGAGCAGAAGACCTGTTACAGAGCAGGGCTTGGAGACTGTGCTGCGGAAGAACAGTTACAGAGAGCAGAGTTTAAAGACTGGGTTGCAAAAGGATCTTACAGAGAGCAGAGGTTAAAGACTGAGGTACAGAAGAACTGTTACAGAGAGCAGAGGTTGGAGACTGATGTGCAGAAGGATCGTTGCAGAGAGCAGATTTTTCAGACTGAGGTGCAGAAGGACTGTTACAGAGATCAGAGGTTGCAGACTGGGGTATGGAACGACTGTTGCAGAGAGTAGAGGTTGGAGATTGGCGTCCAGAAGGATTGTTGCCGACAGCAGAGGTTGGAGACTGGGGTGGAGAAGGACTGCTACAGAGAGTAGAGGTTGGAGACTTAGGTGCAGAAGGACTGTTACAGAGAGCATAGTTTGGAGACTGGAGTTTAGAAGGACTGATACAGAAAGCAGACCTTGGTGACCTGGGTGCAGAAAGACTGTTGCAGAGAGCAGAGTTTTGAGACTGAGGTGGAGAAGGACTGTTGCAGAGATAAGATGTTGGAGACTGGGGTGCAGAAGGACTGTTGCAGAGAGCAGAGATTGGAGACTGGGGTGCAGAAGGAGTATTGCAGGGAGCAGAGGTTGCAGACTGTCGTGCAGATGGACTGTTACAGAGAGCAGAGTTTGGGGAATGTGGGGAAGAATGACTGATACAGAGAGCAGAGGTTGGAGACTGGGGTGCAGAAAAACCCTTACAGAGAACAGAGGTTGAAGACTGCGGTACAGAAAGACTGTAACAAAGAGCACAGGATGGAGATTGGGGTGCAGAATAAGTGTTGTAGAGAACAGATGTTGAAGACTCGGTTGCAGATGGATCATTGCAGAAAGCAGAGGTTGGAGACTGGGTTTCAGAAGGATCTTACAGAGAGCAGAATTAGAACACTGAGGTGCAGAAGGAGTGTTGCAGATAGCAGAGGTTTGAGATTGGGGCGCAGAAGTACTCTTGCAGAGAGCACAGTTTTGAGTCTGAGGGGCAGAAGGACTGTTACAGAGACCAGAGGTTAGAGACCGGGGTGCAGAAAGCATAGTTTGGAGACTGGGGTGCAGAAATACCATTACAGAGAGCAGAGGTTGGAGACTGCAGTACAGAAGGACTGTTACAGAGAGCAGAGGTTGGAGACTGCAATGGAAAAGGACTGTTTCAGAGAGCATATTTTGGAGACTGGGGTGAGGAAGGACTGTTGCAGAGAGCAGAGGTTGAAAACTGAGGTACAGAAGGACTGTTGTAGAAAGCAGAGGTTGCAGACTGTGGTGCAGAAGGACTGTTAAAGAGAGCAGAGTTTCGAGACTGTGGTGCAGAAGGACTGTTAAAGAGAGCAGAGTTTCGAGACTGGGGTGCAGAAGGACTGTTGCATAGAGTTGAGTTTTGAGACTTGAGTGCAGAAGGACTATTGCAGAGAGTAGAGGTTGGAGATTGGGTTGCAGCAGAACTGTTACAGAGAGCAGAGTTTGGAGACTGCGGTGGAGAAAGACTGTTGCAGAGAGTAACATTTGGAGATTGGGGTTCCACAGGATTGTGGCTGAGAGCAGAGGTTGGAGACTGGGGTTCAGAAGGATCATTGCAGTGAGTAGAGTATGGAGCCTGGGGTATAGACGGAGTGTTCTAAAGAGCAGAGGTTGAAGACTGGGGTGCAGAAAGACTGTTTCAGAGAGCAGTTGTTGAAGACTGAGGTGCAGAAAAACTCTTACAGAGAGCAGTGTTTGGAAACTGGGGTGCAGGCCTGATACTGACAGCAGAGCTTGGAGACAGGGGTGCAGAAAGATCTTACAGAGAGCAGAGTTTGGAGACTGAGGTTCAGAAGGACTGTTACAGAGAGCAGAGGTTGGAGACTTGGGTGCAGAATGACTGTTAAAGAGAGCAGAGTTCAGAGACTTGGGTGCAGAAGGCCTGTTACAGAGAGCAGAAGATGGAGACTGGTGTGCAGAAGGCCTGTTACAGAGAGCAGACTTTGGAGACTGGGGTGCAGAATGACATTTACAGAAAGCAGAGTTTGGAGACTTCTTTTCAGAAGGATCATACAGAGAGCAGAAATTGGAGACTGAGGTGCAGAAGGACTGTTACAGAGAGTAGATGTTGAAGACTGAGGTGTAGAAAGACCATTGTAGAGAGCAGAGGTTGGAGACTGAGGTGCAGAAGGACTGTTGAGGAGTGCAGAGGTTGGAGACTTTGCTGTAGAAGGACTGTTGCAGAGAGCAGAATTTTGAGACTGAGGTTCAGAAAGACTGTAGAGAGAGCAGAGGTTGGAGACTTGAGTGCAGAAAGACTGATACAGAAAGCAGGAGTTGGAGACTGGTATGCAGGACAGTTACAGAGAGAAGAGTTTGGAAACTTCAGTACAGAAGGACTGTTACAGAGAGCAGAGGTTGGAGACTGGGGTGGAGAAGGACTGTTTCAGAGATCAGATGTTGGAGACTGGGGTGCAGAAGCACTGTTGCAGAGAGGAGGTTGGAGTCTGGGGTGCAGAAAGACTGATCCAGAGAGTAGGGGTTGGAGACTGAGGTGCAGAAGAACTGTTGCAGACAGCAGACGTTGGTGATTGGGGTGAAGAAGGACTGTTGCAAAGAGTAGAGGTTGGAGACTTGGGTGCAGAAGAACTATTACAGAGAGTAGGGGTTGGAGATTGGGTTGCAGGAGAACTGTTGCAGAGAGCAGAGGTTGGAGCCTGGGGTGGAAAAAGACTGTTGCAGAGAGTAGCATTTGAAGATTGGGGTTCCACAGGACTGTTGCAGAGAGCAGAGGTCTGAGACAGAATTGGAGAAGGACTGTTACAGAGAGCAGAGGTTGGAGACTGGGGTGCAGAAAGACTGATACAGAAATCAGAGGTTGGAGACTTGGGTGCAGAAAGACTGTTGCAGAGAGCAGAGGTTGGAGACTGTGGTGCAGAAGAACTGATACAGAAAGCAGAGGTTGGAGACTGGGGTGCAGAAGGACTATTGCATAGAGCAGAGGTTTGAGACTACAGTACAGAAGGACTGTTAAAGAGAGCAGAGTTTGGAGACTGGGGTGTAGAAGTACTGTTAAAGAGAGAAAAGGTTGGAGAATGGGGTGCATAATAAGTGTTGTAGAGAACAGAGGTTGGAGACTGGGGTGCAGATGGACTGTTGCAGAGAGCAGAGGTTGCAGAGTGAGGTGCATAAGGACTATTACAGAGAGCAGAGTTTGGAAACTGTGTTGCAGAAGGACTGATACAGAAAGCAGAGGTTGGAGACTGGGGTTAAGAAGGACCCTTACAGTGAATAGAGGTTGAATACCCTTGTACATAGGAACTGTTGTAGAGAACAGAGGTTGGAGACTGGGGTGCAGAGGGACCATTACAGAGAGCAGAGTTTGGAGACTGGGTTGTAGAGAGACCATTGCTGAGAGCAGAGTTTAGAGACTGAGTTGCAGAAGGACTATTACAGAGAGCAGATATTGGAGACTTGGGTGTAGAAGGACTGTTGCAGAGAGCAGAGGTTGGAGATTGGGGTGCAGAAGGACTGTTGCAGAGAGCAGAATTTGGACACTGAGGTGCAGAAGGACTGTTACAGAGAGCAGAGGTTGGAGACTTGATTGCAGAAGGACTGATACAGAAAGCAGAGTTTTGAGGCTGGGGTGCAGAAGGACCGTTACAGAGAGAAGTGTTTGGAAACTGCAGTACAGAAGGACTGTTACAGAGAGCAGAGGGTGGAGACTGGGGTGGAGAAGAACTGTTGCAGAGATAAGATGTTGGAGACTTGTGTGCAGAAGGACTGTTGCAGAGAGTAGAGGTTGGAGATTGGGGTGTAGAAGAACTGTTACAGAGAAGAGATGTTGGAGACTGGGGTGCAGAAGGACCGTTGCAGATAAGAGAGGTGGGAGACTGAGGTGCAGAAGGATTGTTACAGAGCGCAGAGGAAGTTTACTGGGGTACAGAAGGACTGATACAAAGAGCAGAATTTGGAGACTGGGGTGCAGAAGGCCTGTAACAGAGAGCAGAGTTTGGAGACTGAGGTGATCAAGGATTGTTACAGAGAGCAGATGTTGCAGACTGAGGTGCAGAAGGACTTTTACTAAGAGGAGATGTTGGAGACTGGGGTGCAGAAGGATTCTTACAGAGAGCAGACGATGGAGACTGGGGAGCAGAAGGAGTGTTACAGAGAGCAGAGTTGGGAGATTGGGGTGCAGAAGTACTGTTACAGAGAAAAGCTGTTGGAGACTGGGGTGAAGAATGCTTGTAACAGAGAGCAGAAGTTGGAGACTGAGGTTCAGAAAGACTGTTCCAGAGAGCAGAAGTTGGAGACTGGGTTGCAGAAGGACTGTTTCAGAGAGCAGAGTTTGGAGACTGCAGTACAGATGGACTGTTACAGAGAGTAGAGCTTGGAGACTGGGGTGCAGAAGGAATGTCACAGAGAACAAAGTTTGGAAACTGGGGTGCAGAAGGATCTTATAGAGACCAGAACTTGGAGACTGGGTGCAGAAGGACTGTTGCAGAATGCAGACGTTGGAGACTAAGGTGCAGAAAGATTGTTGCAGAGAGTAGAGGTTGGAGACTTGGTTGTAGGATGTGTGTTGAATAGAGCAGATGTTTGAGACTGGGGGGTAGAAGGACTGTTGCAGAGAGCAGAGGTTGGAGACTGGGTGCAAAAGGACCATGAAAGAGAGCAGAGTTTGGAGAGTGCAGTACAGAAGAACAGTTACTGAGAGTAGAGTTTGGAGACAGGGGTGCAGAAGAACTATTGTAGAGAAAAGCATTTGGAGACTGGAATGCAGAAGAAATGATGCAGAGAGCAGAGGATGGAGACTAAGGTGCCGAAGGACTTTTACAGAGAGCAGAGTTTGGAGACTGGGGTGCAAAAGGACTGTTACAGAAAGCAGAGTTTGGAGACTTTTTTTCAGAATGATCATACAGAGAGCAGAGGTTGGAGAGTGGGGTGCAGAAGGATCGAGGAAGAGAGCAAAAGTTGGAGACTCAGTTGTAGAAGAATCATTGCAGAGAGCAAAGTGGAGACTGGGGTGTAGAAGGATCATAACAGAGAGAAGACGTGGGAGACTGGGGATCAGAAGGACAGTTACAGAGAGCACAGTTTGGAAACTTGGGTGCAGATAGAATTTTGCAGAAAGCAGAGTTTGGATTCTGGGGTGCAGAAGGTCTGTTGCAGAAATCAGAGGTTGGAGACTGAGATGCCGAAGGAGAGCAGAGTTTGTAAACTTGGGTGCGGAAAGACCATTACAGAGAGCAGAGTTTGGAGACTGCAGTACAGAAGGACTGTTACAGAGAGCAGATTTTTGAGACTGTGGTGCAGAAGGACTCTTGCAGAGTAGATGTTTGATACTGGGGTGCAGAAGGACTGTTGCAGAGAGCAGAGGTTGGAGACTGTGGTCCAGAAGGACTGATACAGAAAGCGGATTTTGGAGACTGGGGTGCAGAAGGACCATTACAGAGAGCAGAGGTTAGAGACTGTGGTACAGAAGAATTGTTGTAGAGAACAGGGCTGGAGACTGGGGTGCATAGGGACCATTGCAGAGGGCAGACGTTGGAGACTGCAGTGCAGAAGGAATGTTACAGAAAGCAGAGTGTGGAAACTGGGGTGCAGAAGAATCTTAAAGAGAGGAATGTTAGGAGACTTGAGTGCAGAACGATTGTTGAAGAGAGAAGACTTTGGAGACTGGGGTGCAGGAGGACTGTTGCAGAGAGCAGTGGTTGAAGACTGACATGCAGAAAAACTGTTACAGAGAGCAGTGTTTGGAGACTGGGGTGCAGAAGGACTGTTGCAAAGAGCACACGTTGGAGACTGGGGTGCAGAAAGAATGTTGCAGAGAGTAGAGTTTGGAGACTTGCGTGTAGAAGGACTGTTGCAGAGAGCAGATGTTTGAGACTGGGGTACAGAAGGACTGTTGCAGAGAGCAGAGTTTTGACACTGGGTTGCAGAAGGACTGTTACACAGAGCAGAGGTTGAAGACTGTGGTGTAGAAGAACTGTTGCAGAGAGCAGAGTTTGGAGACTGCGGTAGAGAAGGACTGTTATAGAGAGAATATGTTTGAGACTGAGATGTAGAAGGACTGTTACAAAGAGCAGAGTTTGGAGACTGGGGTGCAGAAGGACTGATACAGAAAGCAGAGGTTGGAGACATGGCTCCAGAATGAATATTAACGAGAGCAGAGGTTGGAGACTGCAGTATAGAAAAACTGTTACAGAGAGCAGAGGTTAGAGACTAGGGTATAGTAGGACTGTTGCAGAGAGCACAGGTTGGAGAATGGGATGCAGAAGGACTTTTGCAGAGCAGAGTTCGGAGACTGAGGTGCAAAAGGACTGTAATAGAGATCAGAGTTTGGAGATTGTGGTGCTGAAGGACTGATACAGAAAGCAGAGGTTGGAGACTGGGGTGCAGAAGGACCGTTGCAGAGAGCAGAGGTTAGAGATTTGGGTGGGGAAGAAATGTTACAGAGAGCAGAGTTTGGAAACTGGAGTGCAGAAGGATCTTACAGAGAGCAGAAGTTAGAGAATTCGGTAAAGAAGGACTGTTACAGAGATCAGAGGTTGGAGACTGGGGTGGAGAAGGAATTATTTAGAGAGTAGAAGTTGGAGACTGGGGTGCAGAAGAACTGTTGCAGAGAGCCGAAGTTGGAGACTGGGGTGCAGAAGGATTGTTGCAGGCAATAAAGTTTGGATATGACGTGCTGAAGGACTCTTGAAGAAAACAGAGGTTGGAGAATGGGGTGCAGAAAGACCGTTGAAGAGAGCAGATGTTGGAGACTGAGGTGCAGAAGGATTGTTACAGAGAGCAGAGGTTGGAGACTGATGTGAAAAGGACTGTGACAAAGATCAGAATTTGGAGACTGGGGTGCAGAAGGATCTTTCAGAGAGCAGAAGTTGGAGACGGGTGACGAAGAACTGTTGCAGAGAGCAGAAGTTGGAGACTGGGGTGCAGAAGGATTGTTGCAGGGAGCAGAATTTGGAGACTGAGGTGCTGCAGGACTCTTGCAGACAATAGACGTTGGAGAATGGGGTGCAGAAAAACCGTTGCAGAGAGCAGATGTGTGAGACTGAGGTGCAGAAGGATTGTTACAGATAGCAGAGGTTGGAGACTTGGGTAAAGAAGGACTGTTACAGAGGTCAGAGTTTGGAGACTGCGGTGCAGAAGGATCTTTCAGTGAGCATAGGTTGGAGACTGGGGTGCAGACGAAGTGTTGCACAGACCAGAGGTTGGATACTGGGGTGCAGAAAGACTGTTCCAGAGAGCAGAGTTTGGTGACTGGGTTGCAGAAGGATCTTACATAGAGCAGAAATTGGAGACGGAGGTGCAGAAAAAATGATATTCAGAGCAGAATTTGGAGACTGGTGTGCAGAAGGACGGTTGCTGAGAACAGAGGTTGGAGGCTGGCGTGCAGAAGTTCCGTTGCAAAGAGCAGAGGTTGGAGACTTGGTGGAGAAGAAATGCTACAGAGAGCAGAGTTTGGAAACTTGGGTGCAGAAGGATCTCACAGAGAGCAGAGTTTGGAGAATGGGGTGCAGAAGGACTGTTACAGAGAACAGAGGTTGGAGACTGAGTCACAAAAAAACTGTTACAGAAAGCAGAGTTTGGAAACTCTGGTGAACAAGGATTGTTGCAGAGAGAAGAGTTTTCAGACTGAGGTGCAGAAGCACTGTTGCAGAGAGCAGATGTTGGAGACTGGGGTGCAAAAGGACTTTTGCAGATAGCAGAATTTGGAGACTGGGGTCCAAAAAAATCATTGCACAGAGCAGAGGTTAGAGACTGGGTTGCAGTAGGACGATTGCAGATTTCAGAGTTTGGAAACTGAGGTGCAGAAGGATTGCTACAGAGAACAGATGTTGGATCCTTGGGTGCAGAAGGACTGTTACAGAGAACAGAGTTTGAAGACTGCGGTGAAGAAGGCCTGTTACAGAGAGCAGAGTTTGGTGAAGGGATGCAGAACGACTGTTACAGAGGGCAGACATTGGAGACTGGGTTGCAGAAGGATCTTATAAAGAGCAAAGCTTGGAGACTGAGGTCCAGAAGGACCGTTACAGAGAGTAGAGGTTGGATACTGAGGTGCAGAAAGACCATTGCAGAGAGCAGAGGTGGAGTCAGAGGTGCAGAAGAACTTTTACAGAGAGCACAGATTGGAGACTGGGGTGGAGAAGGACTGTAGCAGATAGCAGTTGTTGGAGACTGGGGTGAAGAAGGACTGTTGCAGGGAGCAGTTGTTAGAGACTTGGGTGCAGTAGGACTTTTGCAGAGAGCAGAATTTGGAGACTGACATGCAGAAGGACTGTTACAGAGAGCAGAGGTTGGAGACTGGGGTGCAGAAGGACTGATACAGAAAGCAGAGGTTAAAGACTGGGGTGAAGAAAGAACGTTACAGAGAGCAGAGGTTGGAGACTGTGGTTCAGGAGGACTGTTGCAGAGAACAGAGTTTAAAAACTGGGGTGCAGAAGAACTGTCGCAGAGAGTGAGTTTGGAGACTGAGGTGCAGAAAGAATGCTACAGAGAGCAAAGTTTGGAGACTTGGGTGCAGAATTACTGATACAGAAAGCAGAGGTTGGAGACTGGTGTGGAAAAGGACCATAAAAGAGAAAAGAGGTTGCAGACTGTGATTCAGGAGGAGTGTTGCAGAGAACAGAGGTTAGGAAATGGGGTGCAGAAGGACTGTTACAGAGAGCAGAGGTTAGAGAATGGGGTGCAAAAGTAGGGTTGCTGAGTTCAGAGGTTGGAGACAGAGGTGCAGAAGGACTGTTACAGAGAGCAGAGGTTGAAAACCGTGGTGCAGAAGGACTGATACAGAAAGCAGAGGTTTGAGACTGTGGTGCAGAAAGACCATTACAGAGAGCAGAGTTTAGAGACTACGGTGCAGAAGGACTGTTACAGAGAGCAGAGGTTTGAGACTGGGGAGTAGAAGGACTGTTGCAAAGAACAGAGGTTGGAGACTGGGTTGCAGCAGGACCGTTGAAGAAAAAAGAGGTTGGAGACTGGGTTGGAGAAGGAATGTAACAGAGAGCAGAGTTTGGAAACTGGGGTGCAGAAGGACCTAACAGAGAACAGAGGTTAGAGACTGGCATGCAGAAAGAGTGTTAAAGAAAGAAGACATAGGAGACTGGGGTGCAGAAGGTCTGTTGCAGAGAGCAGATGTTGGAGACTGGGGTGCAGAAGGATCGTTTCAGAGAGCAGACATTGGAGACTGAGGTGCAAAAAGACTGTTACAAATAATAGAGTTTGGAGATTCTGATGCAAAAGAGCAGAGGTTCTAGTCGAGGGTGTAGAAGAACTGTTAGAGAGAGAAGAGTTGTTAGATAAGGTTGCAGAATGATCTTACAGAGAACAGAGATTCAAGACCGAGGTGCAGCAGGACTGTTACAGAGAGCAGAGGTTGAAGACTGGGGTGCAGAAGGCCTTTTACGAAGAGCAGAATTTCGAGAATGGCTGCAGAATGACTTTTACATATGGAAGAGTTGGAAACTGGTTTTCAGAAGGATCTTACAGAGAGCAGATATTAAAGAATGAGGTGCAGAATGACTGTTACAGAGAGTAGAGGTTGTAGACTGAGGTGCAGAAGGATCGATGCAGAGAACAGAATTTTAAGACTCAGGAGCCGAAGGACTGTTGCAGAGAGCACATGTTGGAGACTGGGGTTCAGAAGGACTGTTACAGAGAGCTGAGGTTTAAGACTGGGGTGCACAAGGATCGTTGTAGAGAGCAGAGGTTTGATACTGGGGTGAAGAAGGATTGTTATAGAGAACAGACTGTGGAGAATGGGGTGCAGAAGGGCTGTTACAGAGAGCAGAGTTTGGAGAGTGGGTTGCAGAAGGATCTTACAGAGAGCATATGTTGGAGACTGACGTGAAGAAGGACTGTGGCTGAGAGCAGAGGTTGGAGACTGGGGTGCAGAAGGACTGTTACACAGAGCGAGGTTGAATACTGGGTTGTAGAAGGACTGTTGCAGAGAGGAGAGGATGGAGACTTGGGTGCAGAAAGACTGTTGCAGAGAGCAGAATTTGGAGACTGAGGTGCAGAAGGACGGTTACAGAGAGCAGAGTTTGGAGACCTGGGTGCAGAAGGACCATTACAGAGAGCAGAGTTTGGAGACAAGGGTACAGATGGACTGTTGCAGAGAGAAGATGTTTTAGACTGTGGTTCAGAAGAACTGTAGAAGAGAGCAGAGGTTAGAGAATGGGGTGCAGAACAAAGGTTGCAGAGAGCAGAGGTTGAAGAAAGAGGTGCAGAAGGACTATTACAGAGAGCAGAGGTTGGAAACAGTGGTGCAGAAGGACTGATGCAGAAAGCAGAGGTTTGAGATTGTGGTGCAGAAGGACCATTACAGAGAGCAGAGGTTGAAGACTGCGGTACAGAAGGACTGTTATAGATAGCAGAGGTTGGAGAATGGGGAGCAGAAGAACTGTTGCAGAGAACAGAGTTTGGAGACTGGGGTGCAGGAGGACCGGTTCAGAATCAAGAGGTTGGAGACTGTGGTGGAAAAGGAATGTTACAGAGAGCAGAGTTTGAAAACTGGGATGCAGAAGAATCTTATATATAGCAGAGATTGTAGACCAAGGTGCAGCAAGACTGTTACAGAGAGCAGACGTTGGAGACTGGGGTGCAGAAGGATCGTTGCAGACAGCAGAGTTTCCAGACTGAGGCGCAGAAAGACTGTTGCTGAGAGCAGATGTTGGAAACTTGGGTGCAGAAGAACTGTAGCAGAGAGCAGATTCTGGAGACTAAGAGGCAGAAGGATCATTGCAGAAAGCAGAGGTTGGACACTGGGGTGTAGAAGGACTGTTACACAGAGCAGAGTTTGGAGACTGGGGTGAAGAAGACTTTTTCAGAGAGCAGATGTTGGAGACTGGGGTGCAGAAGGACTGGTGCAGAGAGCAGATGTTGGAGACTGGGATGCAGAAGGATTATTGCGGAGAGCAGAGGTTGGACACTGGGGTGTAGAAGGACTGTTACACAGAGTAGAGGTTGGAGACTGGGGTAAAGAAGGACTGTTGCAGGGAGCAGGTGTTGGAGAATTGGGTGCAGAAGGACTGTTGCAGAGAGCAGAATTTGGAGACTGAGGTTCAGAAGGACTGTTGCAGATAGCAGAGGTTGGAGACTGGGGTGCAGAAAGAGTGATACACAAAGCAGAATTTGGAGACTGGGGTGCAGAAGGACCGTTATAAAGAGCATAGTTTGGAGACTGCAATACAGGAGGACTGTTACAGAGAGAAGAGGTTGGAGATTGGGGTGGAGAAGAACTGTTTCAGAGTGCAGATGTTGGAGACTGTGGTGCAGAAGAACTGTTGCAGAGAGCAGAGTTTAGAGACTGGGGTGCAGAAGAACTGTTGCAGAGAGCATTGGTTGGAGACTGAGGTACAAAACAATGTTACAGAGAACAAAGTTTGGAGACAGGGGTACAGAATTACTGATACAGAAAGCAGAGTTTGGAGACTGGGGTGCAGAAGGACCGTTACAGAGAGCAAAGGTTGGAGACTGAGGTTCAGAAGGACTGTTGCAGATAGCAAAGAGTTTAGAGAATGGGGTGCAGAAGGACTGTTAAAGAGAGCAGAGTTTGGAGACTAGGGTACAGAAGGACTGGTGCAGAATCTAGAGGTTGGAGACTGTGGTGAAAAAGGAATGTTACAGAGAGCAGAGGTTGGAGACAGGGGTGCAGAAGGACTGTTGAGGAGAGGAGACGTTGGAAACTGGGGTGCAGAAGGATCGTTGCAGAGAGCAGAGGTTGGAGACTGAGGTGCAAAAAGACTGTTACAGAGAGTAGAGCTTGGAGATTGGGGTGCAAAAGGCCTGTTATAGACAGCAGATATTGGAATCTGGGGTGCAGAATTACTGTTACAGAGAGCAGATTTTTTGACAAGGTTGCAGAAGCATGTTACAGAGAGCAGAGATTGTAGACCTACGTGCAGCAGGACTGTAACAGAGAGCAGAGGTTGGAGACTGGGGTTCAGAAGGCCTGTTGCGGAGAACAGAGTTTGGAGACTTGGGTGCAGACGGACTGATACAAAGGGCAGAGTTTTTAGACTGGGTTGCAGAAGGATCTAACAGAGAGCAGATGTTAGAGACTGAGGTGTAGAATAATCGTTGCCGAGAGAAGAGTTTGGAGACTGGGGTGCTGAAGGCCTGTTACAGAGAGCAGAGTTTGGAGACTAAGGTGCAGAAGGCCTGTTAAAGAGAGAAGAGTTTGAAGACTGGGGTGCTGAAGGATTTTTATAGAGAGCAGAGTTAGGATACTGGGTGGCAGAAGGATCTCACAAAGAGCAGAGTTTTTAGACTGAGGTGAAGGCCGACTTTTACAGAGAGCAGTGGGTGGAGACTGGGGTGTAGAGGGATCGAGCAGAGAGAAGATGTTTGAGACTGAGGTGCAGAAGGACTGTTACAGAGAGCAAATTTTGGGGACTGTGTTGCAGAAGGATCTTACATAGACAGAGTTTGGAGACTGAGGTTTGGAAAGACTGTTATAGAGAGCAAAGGTTGGAGTCTGGGGTGCAGAAGGATTGTTGCAGAGAGCAAAATTTTCAGACTGAGGTTAAGAAGGACTGTGGCAGAGAACAGATTTTGGAGACTGGGGTGAAGAATGATCGTTACAGAGAGCAGAAGTTGGAGACTGGGGTGTAGAACAACTGCTACAGACAGCAGAGGTTGGAGACTGGGTGCAGAAGGCCTGTTACAGAGAGCAGAGTTCTGAGACTGGGGTGCAGAAGAACGTTTACAGATAGCAGAGTTTTTTAGACTGGGTTTAAAAGGATCATACAGAGAGCAGAGGTTTGAGACTGAGGTGCAGAAGGACTGTTGCAGAGAGCAGATGTTGGAGACTGCAGTACAGAAGAACTATTGCAGAGAGCTTAGGTTTGAGACTAGGGTACACAAGGACTTTTTCAGAGAGCAGATATTGGAAACTGCTGTTCAGAAGGACTGTTGCAGAGAGCAGAAGTTGGAGAATGGGGTACAGAAAGACTTTTTCAGAGAGCAGAGGTTGGAGACTGAGGTTCAGATGGACGGATACTGAAAGCAGAGGTTGGAGAGTGGCGTGCAAACGGTCCTTTACAGAGAGCAGAGTTTGGAGACTTTGGTACAGAAGGACTATTACAGAGAGCAGAGTTTGGAGACTGGGAGCAGAAGGACTGTTGCGGGGTACAGAGGTAGGAGACTGGGGTGCAGCAGAACCGTTGCAGAAAGCAGAGGTTGGAGACTGGCATGGAGAAAGAATATTACAGAGAGCAGATTTTGGAAACTGGGGTGTAGAAAGATCTTTCAGAGACCAGAGGTTGGAGACTGAGTTTCAGAAGGATCGTTGCAGAGAACAGAGGTAGGAGACTGGGGTGAAGAAGGATCCTTGCAGTCACCAGAGTTTCCAGACTGAGATGCAGAAGGACTGTTACGCAGAGCAGAGGTTGAAGAATGAGGTGAAGAAAGACAGTTACAGAGAGCAGATGTGGGAGACAGGGGTGCAGGACTGATACAGAGCAGAAGTTGGAGACTGAGGTACAGAAGGACTGTTTTGGAGAGCAGAGGTTAGAGACTCGGGTGCAGAAGTATTATTGCAGGGAGCAAGTTTTCAAACTGAGGTACAGAAGAACTGTTGAAGAGAGCAGATGTTGAAGATTGGGGTGCACAAGGACTGTTGCAAAGAGCAGAGGTTGGAGAATGAGGTGCAGAGGGATCGTTGCAGAGAGCAGAGGTTGGAGACTGGGGTGCAGAAGGCCTTTTACAGAGAGCAGAGTTTGGAGACTGAGGTGCATTAGGACTGTTACAGAGAGCAGAGATTGGAGACTTGGGTGCAGAAGGACTGTTGCAGAGTAGATTATGGAGACTAGAGTGCAGAAAAACTATTACAGAGAGCAGAGGTTGTAGACTGGGGTGCAGAAGCATCAAACAGAAAGCAGAGTTTGGAGACTGAGGTGCAGAAGCACTGTTGCAGAGAGCAGAGATTGGAGACTGGGGTCGAGAAGGACTGATACAGAGGGGAGAGTTGGGAGACTGGGGTGCAGAAGCATTTTACAGAAAGCGAAGTTTGGAGACTAGATGCACAAAGACTGTTGCAGAGAGCAGAGGTTGGAGACTGGGGTGCAGAAAGACTGTCATAAAGAGAAAAGTTTGGAGACTGGGAAGCAGAAGGACTGTTGCAGAGTACAGAGGTTTGAGACTGGGGTTCAGCAGGACCGTTGCAGAAAGCAGAGGTTGAGGACTGGAGTGTAGAAGAAATATTACAGAGAGCATATTTTGGAAACTGGGGTGCAGAAGGATTTTTCAGAGAGCAGAGTTTGGAGACTTAGGTGCAGAAGGATCGTGGCAGAGAGTAGATGTTGGAGACTGGGGTGCAGAAGGACTCTTGCAGAGAGCAGAGTTTGAAGACTGAGGTGGAGAAGGACTGTTACCCAGAAAGTCTTTGGAGACTGGGGTCCAGAAGGATTTTTGCAGAGAGAAGAGGTTTAAGACTGAGGTACAGAAAGATTGTTGCAGAGAGCAGAGGTGGAGACTTGGCTGCAGACGGACTGTTACACAGAGCACACTTTGAAGACTGGGGTGCAGAAGGAATGTTGCAGACAGCAGCGGTTGGAGACTGGGGTGCATAAAGACTGTTGCAGAGAGCAGAGTTGGATATGAGGTGCAGAAGGACTGTTACAGAGAGCAGAGTATGTAGACTGGGGAGCAGAAAGACTGATACAGAAAGCAGAGGTTGAAGACTGGTGTGCAGAAGGACTGTTACAAAGAGCAGAGTTTGGAGAATGTGGTACGGAAGGACTGTTACAGAGAGCAGAGGTTGGCAACTGGGGTGCAAAAGGAGTGTTGCAAAGAACAGAGGTTGGAGAGTGAGGTGCAGAAGGACTGTTACAGAGAGCAAAGTTTTTAGACAATGTTGCAGAAGGATCTTACAGAGAGCAGAGTTTGTAGACTGAGGTGCAGCAGGACTGTTACAGAGAGCAGAGGTTGGAGACTGGGGTTCAGAAGGCCTGTTACGGAGAGCAGAGTTTAGAGAAGGTCTACAGAAGGACTTTTACCGATGGCAGAGTTTAGAGACTTGGTTGCAGAAGGATTTTCCAGAGAGCAGATGTTGGAGACTGAGGTGCAGAAGGACTGTTACAGAGATTAGAGGTTGGAGACTGAGTTTCAGAAGGATCGTTACAGAGAACAGAGGTTTTGTACCCCAGAGACTGGGGTACAAAAGGATCGTTGCAGTCAGCAGAGTTTCCAGACTGAGATGCAGAAGGACTCTTACACAGAGCAGAGGTTGAAGACTGAGGTGAAGAAGGACAGTTACAGAGAGCAGATGTGGGAGACAGGGGTGCAGGACTGATACAGAGCAGAAGTTGGAGACTGAGGTAAAGAAGGACTGTTACAGAGAGCAGACGTTGGAGACTCGGGTGCAGAAGGATAATTGCAGATAACAGAGTTTTCAGACTGAGTTACAGAATAACTGTTGCAGAGAGCAGATGTTGGAGATTGGGGTGCACAAAGACTGTTGCAGGGAGCAGAGATTGGAGAATGGGGTGCAGAAGGACTGTTGCAGAGCAGATTATGAAGACTAGGGTGTAGAAGGACTGTTCCAGAGAGCAGAGGTTGGAGACTGGGGTGCAGAAGGACTGTTGCAGAGATCAGAGGATGGAGACTGGGTTGGAGAAGGACTGTTGCAGAGAGCAGATGTTGGAGTCTGGGGTGCAGAAGGAATGTTGCAGAGACCAGTATATGGAGACTGGGGTGCATATGGACTATTGCAGACAGCAGAGGTTGCAGACTGAACTGCAGAAGGACTGATACAGACAGCAGAGTTTCGAGAATGTGGTGCAGAAAGACCGATACAGAAAGCAGAGGTTGGAGAATGTGGTGCAGAAGGACCCTTAAAGAGAACAGCGGTTGGAGACTGCAGTACAGAAGGACTGTTACAGAGAGCAGAGATTTTATACTGGGGTGCAGAATAACTGTTGTAGAGATCAGAGTTTGGAGACTTCAGTGCAGAAGGAGCATTGCAGAAAGCAGAGGTTAAAGACTGGGTTTCAGAAGGATCTTACAGAGAGCAGAGTTTGCACACTGAGGTGCAGAACGACTGTTGCAGAGTGCAGAGGTTAGAGATTGGGGCGCAGAAAGACTTTTGCAGAGAACAGAGGTTGGAGTTTGAGGTGCAGAAGGACTATTACAGAGAGCAGAGTTCGGAGACTGGGGTGCAGAATGACTGATACATAACGCAGACTTTGGAGACTCAGGTGCGTAAAGACCGTTACAGAGAGCAGAGGTTGAAGAATGCAGTACAGAAGGACTGTTACAGAGAGCAGAGGTTGGAGACAGGTGTGCAAAATTATCTTACAGAGAGCATAGGTTGTAGACTGGGGTGCAGAAGGACTGTTGCAGAGCAGATCATGGACACAAGGGTGTAGAAGGACTGTTACAGAGAGCAGAGGTTGTAGACTGGGGTGCAGAAGCCTCATACAGAGAGCAGAGTTTGGAGACTGAGGTGCAAACGGACTGTTTCAGAGAGTAGAGATTGGAGACTGGGGTTCAGAAGGACTGATAGAGAGGGCAGAGTTGGGAGACTTGGGTGCAGAAGGCCTGTTACAGAGAGAAAAGGTTGGAGACTGGAGTGCAGAAGGCCTCTGACAGAGAGCAGAGATTGGAAACTGAGGTGCATAAGGACAGTTGTATAGAACAGAAATTGGAGACTGGGGTGCATAAGGACCGTTGCTGAGAGAAGAGGTTTGAGACTGATGTGAAGGACTTTTACAGAGAGCACAGGTAGGAGACTGGGGTACAAAATGAATGTTGCAGAGAGCAGAGGTTGGAGACTGGGGTGCAGGAGGACTGTTACAGAAAGCAGAGGTTAGAGACTGAGGTGCAGAAAGACTGTTAAAGAGAGCAGAGGTTGGAGAGTGGGTTCAGAAGGACTCATTGAGAAAGCAGATGTTGGAGACTGGGGTGCAGAAGGACCAATAAAGAGAGCAGAGTTTGGAGATTCCGGTAGAGAAGGACTGCTACAGAGTGCAGAGGTTGGGGAATGGGTTGCAGAAGGACTGTTGCAGAGAACAGAGGTTTCAGACTGAGGTGCAGAAGCACCTTTGCAGAGATCAGAGGTTGGAGACTGTGGTGCAGAATTATTATTACAGAGAGCAGAGTTTGGAGACTTGGGTGCAGAAAGACTGTTTCAGTGAGCAGAGTTTGCAGACGGGGTTACATAAGGGTCTCACAGAAAGAAAAGGTTGGAGACTGATGTACAGAAGGACTGTTACAGCGAGCAGAGTTTGGAGACTGGGGTGCAGAAGGATTGTTGCAGAGAGCAGACTTTTCAGACTGAGGTAAAGAAGAACTGTTTCAGAGAGCAGATGTTGGAGACTGGGTGAACAAGGACTGTTGCAGCGAGCACAGGTTGGAGACAGGGTGCAGAAGGATCGTTGCAGAGAGCAGAGGTTGGAGACTGGGGTGCAGAAGGACTGATAAAGACAGAAGAGGTTGGAGACTGTGGTGCGGAAGGCCTGTTATAGAGAGCAGAGTTTGGAGACTGGGGTGCAGAAGGACTGTTACAGAGAGCAGAGTTTGGAGACAGGGTTGCAGAAAGATCTTACAGAGATCAGAGTTTGGAGACTGAGGTGCAGAAGCACTGTTGCAGAGAGTAGAGTTTGGAGACCTAGGTGCAGAAGGACCATTGTAGAGAGCAGAGCTTGGAGTCTGAGGTGTAGAATGATTGATAAAGAGAGCAGAGGTTGGAGACTGGGGTGCAGAAGGACTGTTGCAGAGAGCAGAGATTTTAGACTGGGGTGTAGAAGAACTTTTGCAGAGAGTAGAGGTTGGAGATTAGGGTGAATAAGGACTGTAGCAGAGAGCAGAGGTTGGAGACTAAGGTGCAGAAGGACAGTTACACAGAACAAAGGTTGGAGACTCGGGTGCAGAAGGACTAAGGCAGAAAGCAGAGCTTGGAGACTCGTGTGCAGAAGGACCCTTACATAGAGCAGTGGTTGCAGACTGCAGTACAGAAGGACTGTTAAAAAGAGCAGAGGTTGGAGACTGGGATGGAGAAGAACTGTTGCAGAGAGCAAATGTTGGAGACTGGTGTGATAAAGGACTGTTGCAGAGAGCAGAGGATGAAGACTGGGGTTCAAGAGAACTGTTTCAGAAAGCAGAGGTTGCAGACTGAGTTGCAGAAGGACTGATACAGTGGGCATAGTTTGAAGACTGTGGTTCAAAACGACTGATACAGAAAGCAGAGTTTGGATACTGGAGTACATAAGGACACTTACGGAGAAAAGAGTTTGGAGACTGCGGTACAGAAGGTCTGTTACAGAAAGAATGGGTTCGAGACTGGGGTGCATAAGGATCATTGGGGTGAGAACAGTATGAAGACTGGGGTGTAGAAGGACTGTTGCAGAGAGCAGAAGTTGGAGACTGGGGTTCAGAAGGACTGTTGCATAAATCAAATTTTGGAGACTGTGTTACAGAAGGACTGTTAAAGAGAGCAGAGGTTGGAGATAGGTGTGCAGAATTATCTTACAGAGAGCATAGGTTGGAGACTGGGGTTCAGAAGGAGTGTTACAGAGAGCAGAGGTTGGAGACTGGGGTGCAGAAACACTGTAACAGAGAGTAGAGATAGGAGAGTGAGGTGCAGAAAGACTGTAACAGAGAGCAGAGTTTGGAGACTGGGGTGCAGAAGGACTGTTACAGAGAGCAGAGGTTTTAGACTTGGGTGTAGAAGGACTGTTGCAGAGAGTAGAGGTTGGAGATTGGGTGAAGAAGGACTGTAGCAGAGAGCAGAGGTTGGATTCTAAGGTGCAGATGGACAGTTACACAGAACAAAGGTTGGACACTCGGGTGCAGAAAGACTGATACAGAAATCAGAGCTTGAAGACTCGTGTGCAGAAGGACCCTTACAGAGAGCAGTGGTTGGAGACTGCAGTAGAAAAGGACTGTTAAAAAGAGCAGAGTTAGGAGACTGGGGTGGAGAAGAACTTTTTAGAGAGCAGATGTTGGAGACTGGTGAGCAAAAAAACTGTTGCAGAGAGCATAGGATGGAGACTGGTGTTCAAGAGGACTGTTTCAGAATGCAGAGGTTGCAGAATGGGTTGCAGAAGGACTGATACAGAGGACATAGTTTGGAGACTGTGGTTCAAAACGACTGATACAGAAAGCAGATATTGGATACTGGAGTACATAAGGACACTTACAAAGGAAAGAGTTTGGAGACTACGGTACAGAAGGACTGTTACAGAGAGCATGGGTTGGAGACTGGGGTGCAGAAGGATTATTGGGGTGAGCAGAGTATGGAGACTGGGTTGTAGAAGGACTGTTGCAGAGAGCAGAGTTTGTAGACTGGGTTGTAGAAGGACTGTTGCAGAGAGCAGATGTTAGAGACTGAGGTGCAGAAGGACTGTTGCATAAAGCAGAGGTTGAAGACAGGTGTGAAGAATTATCTTACAGAGAGCATAGGTTGTAGACTGGGGTGCAGAAGGACTGTTTCAGAGCAGATCATGGAGACAAGGGTGTAGAAGGACTGTTACAGAGAGCAGAGTTTGTAGACTGGGGTGCAGAAGCATCATACAGAGAGCAGAGATTGGAGACGGGGATGAAGAAAGACCATTACAGAGATCAGAGGTTGGATACAGGTGTGCAGAAGTATCTTACAGGGATCAGAGGTTTGAGACTGGGGTGTAGAAGGAGTGTTTCAGAGAGCAGAGGTTGGAGACTGGGGTGCAGAAGGACCATTACAGAGAGAAGAGTTTGGAGACTGCGGTACAGAAGGATTGTTACAGAGAGTAGGGGTTGGCGACTGGGGTGTAGAATGAGTGTTGAAAGAACAGAGTTTTGAGAATGAGGTGCAGAAGAACTGTTGCAGAGAGCAGAAGTTAAAGACTGTGCTGCAGAAGAACTGCCACAGAGAGCAAACTTTTGACACTGGGGTGAAGAAGGATTGTTGCAGAGAGCAGAGATTAGAGTCTCGTGTGAAGAAGGACGGTTACAGAGAGCAGAGGTTGGAGACTGAGGTGCAGAAGGACTGTTACAGAGAGCAGATTTTGGAGACTGGGGTGCAGGACTGATACAGAAAGCAGATGTTGGAGACTGGGGTGCAGAATTATTGTTGCAGACAGAAGAGGTTGGAGACTGGGTTTCAGGAGGACTGTTGCAGAGAGCAGAATTTGAAGACTTAGGTGCAGAAGGACTGTTACAGAGAACAGAGTTTGTAGACTGGGATGCAGAAGGACTGTTGCAGAGAACAGAGGTTGAAGACTGGGGTGCAGAAGGATCGTGGAAGAGAGCAGTATTTTCAGTTGAGGTGCAAAAGGACTAATGCAGAGAGCAGATGTTGGAGACTGGGGTGCAGAAGGACTGTTGCAGAGAGAAGAGGTTGGAGATTTGTGTGCAGAAGGACTGTTCTAGAGAGGAGATGTTGGAGACTGGGGTGCAGAAAGCCTGTTACAGAGAGCAGAGTTTGGAGAAGGGGTGCAGAAGGACTGTTACAGAGAGAAGATTTTGGAGATTGGTTAGCAAAAGTATCTTGCAGAGAGTAGAGGTTGGATACTGAGATGCATAAGGACTGTTACAGAGAGTAGAGGTTGGATACTGAGGTGCAGATGGAAAATTGCAGAGAGTAGAGGTTGAAGACTGAGGTGCAGAAGGATTGTTGCAGAGAGCAGAGGTTGAAGACTGAGGTGCAGAAGGACTGTTACAGAGAGCAGAGTTTGGAGACTGGGGTGCTGAAGAACTGGTAAAGAGAGCAGAGGTTGGAGACTGGGGTACAGAAGGATCGTCATAGAGAACAGAGGTCAAAGACTGGGGTGCAGAAGGCCTGTTACGGAGAGCAGAGTTTGGAGAAGGGGTGCAGAAGTACTTTTACAGAGAGTAGAGCCAGAGGTGCAGAAGGACCATTGCAGAGAGCAGAGGTTGGAGACTGAGGTGCAGAAGGATTGTTACAGAGAGCAGACGTTGGAGACTTGGTCTCAGAGGGACTGCTGCAGAGAGCAGTGGCTGGACATGGGGTGTATCACGACTGTTGCGGAGAGCACATGTTTGAGATTTGGGTGAAGAAGGACTGTTGCAGAAAGTACAGGTTGAAGACTGTGTTGCAGTAGGACTGTTACAGAGGCAGAGGTTGGAGACTTTGGTGCAGAAGGACTGTTGTGGAGAGCAGATGTTTGAGACTGGGTTGCAGAAGGACTGTTGCAGAGAGCAGAGTTTGTAGACTGTGATGCAGAAGTACTGTTACAGAGAGCAGAGGTTGGAGATTTGGGTGCAGATGGACTGATACAGAAAGCAGAATTTAAAGACTCGGGTGCAGAAGGACTGTTGCAGAGAGCAGAGGTTGGAGAATGGGGTGCAAAAAGCCTGTTACAAAGAGCAGAGGTTGGAGACTGGGGTGAAGACGGACTGTTACAGAGAGCAGAGTTTGGAGACAGGGTTGCAGAAGGATCTTACAGAGAGCAGAGATTAGAGACTGTGGTACAGCAGGACTGTTACAGAGAACAGAGGTTGGAGACTGGGGTGCAGAAGGATCGTTGCAGAGAACAGAGTTTTCAGACTTAGGTGCAGATGAACTGTTGAAGAGAGCAGATATTAGAGACTGGGGTGCAGAAGGACTGTTGTAGAGAGCAGAGGATGGAGACTGGGGTGCAGAAGGATCGTTGTAGCGAGCAGAGGTTTGAGATCAGCGTCCAAAAGAAATGTTACAGAAAACAGAGGTTGGAGAAGGGGTGCAGAAGGACTGTTACAGAGGGCAGAGTTTACACACTGGGTTGCAGAAAGATCTTAGAGAGAGCAGATGTTGGAGACTGAGCTGCAGAAGGACTGTTACAGAGAGTAGAGGTTAGAGATTGAGGTGAAGAAGCACCGTTGTAGAGAGCAGAGTTTTGAGACTGAGGTGCAGAAGGATTGTTACAGAGAGCAGAGGTTGGAGCCTGGGGTGCAGAAGGAGTGTTGCAGATAGCAGAGTTTGGAGACTGCGGTGTAGAAGGATTGTTGCAGATACAGAGGTTTGAGACTTTGGTGCAGAAGGACTGATACAGAAAGCAGAGGTCGAAGACTGGGGAGCAGAAGAACCCTTACAGAGTGCAGATTTTGGAGACTGCACTACAGGAGGACTGTTACAGAGAGCAGAGGTTGGAGACTAGTGGGGAGAAGGACTGTTTCCGAGTGCAGACCTTGGATACTGGGGTGCAGATGAACTGTTGCAGAGAGCAGAGGTTGGAGACTCGGGTGCAGAAGAAATGTAGCAGAGAGCAGAGGATGGAGACTGAGGTTCAGAATGAATGCTGCAGGGAGCAGAGGTTGGAAACTGTGGTGCAGAAGAATGATACAGAAAGGAGAGGTTGAAGACTGGGGTTCAGAACGACCGTTACAGAGAGCAGAGTTTGGGGACTGAGGTACAAAAAGGACTGTTACAGAGAGCAGAGGTTGGAGACATGGGAGCAGAAGGACTGTTACAGAGAGCAGATGTTGGAGTCTGGGGAGGATAAGGAATGTTACAGAGAGCAGATTTGGAAACTTGTGTGCAGAAGGATCTTATGGAGATCAGAGGTTGCAGGCTCGGGTTCAGAAGCACTGTTACAGAGAGTAGATTTTGGAGACTGAGGTGCAGTAGGACTGTTACAAAAAGGAGAGTTTGGAGACTGGGGTGCACAAGGATCATTGCAGAGAGCAGAGTTTTCAGACTTATGTTCAGAAGGACTGTTGCTGAGAGCAGATGTTGGAGACTGGGGTACAGAAGGACTTTTGCAGAGAGCAGAGGTTGGAGACTGGGGTGCAAAAGAATCGTTGCAGACAGCAGAAGTTGGAGACTGGGGTGAAGAAGGATTGTTACAGAGATCAGAGTTTGGAGACTGGGGTGCAGAAGAACCATTACAGAGAGCAGCGGTTGGAGACTGAGGTGCTGAAGGATCATTTCAGAGAGCAGATATTGGAGACTGAGGTGCAGAAGGACTGTTCAGAAGGATTCTTACAGAGAGAAGAGGATGGAGATTGGGGTGCAGAAAGAGTGTTACAGAGAGCAGAGGATGGAGACTGGTGTGCAGAAGGAGTGTTACAGAGAGCAGAGTTTGTAGATTGGTGTCCAGAAGAACTGTTAAAGAGAGCAGAGGTTGGAGACTGAGATGCAGAAGGATTGTTACAGAGAGCAGAGTTTTGACAGTGATGTTCAGAAGGACTGTTACAGAGAGCAGAGCTTGGAGACTGGTGTGTAGAAGGATCATTGCAGAGAACAGAGGTTTGAGACTGAGTTGCAGAAGGATCATGGCAGAGAGCCGAGATTGGAGACTGAGGTGCAGAAGGATTGCTACAGAGATCAGAGGTTGGAGATTGGGGTTAAGAAGAAGTGTTTCAGAGAGGAAAGGTTGGAGACTGGGGTGCAGAAGGACTGTTGCAGAGAGCAGATTTTGGAGACTGCGGTACAGAAGGACTTTTACAGAGAGTAGAGGTTGGAGACTGGGAAGCAGAAGGATTCTTACAGAAAGAAGAGGATGAAGACTGGGGTGCAGAATAACTGTTGCATAGAGCAGACGTTGGAGACTGGGGTGCAGAACGTTCGTTGCAGATAGTAGAGGTTTGAGACTGGGGTGTAGAAGGACTTTTGCAGAGAGCAGAGGTTTGAGGCTGGGGTGCAGAAGGACTTTTGAAGAGAGCAAAGGTTGGTAACTGAGGTGCAGAAGGACTGATACAAAGAGCAGAGGTTTGAGACTGGGGTGCAGAAGAACTGATACGGAAAGCAGAGTGTGGAGACTGGGGTGCAGAAGGACTGTTAGAGAAAACTGAGTTTGGAGACTGGGGTGCAGAAGGAGTAATGCAGAAAAAAAAGTTTGGAGACTTGGGTACCGAAGGACAGTTACAGAGAGCACAAATGGAGACTGGGGTGCAAAAGAAATGTTGCAGAGAGCAGAAGTTGGAGACTAGGGTGAAGAAGGACCGTTGCACAGAGCAGAAGTTGGAGACTGTAGTGTGAAGAACTGTTACAGAGAGCAGAGTTTGGAGACCGGGGTTCAGAAGAACTGATACAGAAAGAAGACGTTGGAGACTGGGGTGCAAAAAGACCGTTACAGCGAGCAGATTTTGGAGACTGCGGTACAAAAGGACTGTTACAGAGAGCAGAGGTTGGAGACTTGGGTGCAGAAGGACTGATGCAGAGAACAGTGTTTGGAGACTGGGGTACAGAAGAAACTTTGCAGAGAGCAGAGGTTGGAGATTGAGGTGAAGAAGGATCGTTGCAGAGAGAAAAGGATGGAGACTGGGTTGCAGAAGGCCTTTTATAGAGTGCATAGGTTGGAGAGTGGGGTGCAGAAGGCCTGTTACAGAGAGCAGATTTTGAAGACTGGGGTGCAGAAGCACTGTTACAGATAGCACAGTTTCGAGACAGGGTTGCAGAAGGATCTTACAGACAGCATTATGGAGACTGAGTTTCTGAAGGACTGTTCTAGAGAGCAAAGGTTGGAAACTGGGGTCCAAAAGATTGCTTCCGAGTGTAGGGTTTTCAGACTGATGTGCAGAAAGGCTGTAGTAGAGAGCAGATATTGGATCCTTGAGTGCAGAAGGACTGTTACAGAGAGAAGATTTTGGAGACTGGGGTGCAGAAGAATCGTTGCAGAGAGCACAGGTTGGGGACTGGGGTGCAGAAGGACTGTTACAGAGAGCAGAGTTTGGATATGAGGTGAAGATAAACTGTTACAGAGAGAAGATTTTGGAGACTGCGGTACGGAAGGACTGTTACAGAGAGCAGAGATTGTAGACTGGGGTGCAGAAGGACTGATACAAAAAGCAGAGGTTGGAGACTGGGGTGCAGGACAGTTACAGAGAGAAGAGTTTGGAGACTGCAGTACAGAAGGATTGTTACAGAGAGTAGAGGTTGTCGACTGAGGTGCATAATGAGTGTTGAAAGAACAGAGTTTTGAGAATGAGGTGCAGAAGGAATGTTACAGAGAGCAGAGTTTTTAGACAAGGTTGCAGAAGGATCTTACAGTGAGCAGAGATTTTAGACCGAGGTGCAGCAGGACTGTTAGAGAGTGCAGAGGTTGGAGACTGGGGTGCAGAAGGATTGTTATAGAGAACAGACTTTGGAGACTTGGGTGCAGAAGGCCTGTTACAGAGAGGAGAGTTGGGAGAAGGCGTGCAGAAGGACTGTTACAGAGAGTAGAGGTTGGAGACTGAGGCACAGAAGGATTGTTACAGAGAGCAGAGTTTGGAGATTGGGGTGCAGAAGGACTGTTGCACACACCAGAGGTTGGAGACTTGGGTGTAGAAGGACTGTTGTAGAAACCAGAAGTTGGAATCTGGGGTGCTGACGGACTGTTGCAGAGAGCAGATGTAGGAGACTGAGATGCAGAGGGACTGTTACAAAGAACAGATGTTTGCGACTGGCGTGCAGAAGGACTGATACAGAGAGCAGAGTTTGGAGACTGGGGTGCAGAAGGCCTGTTACAGAGAGCAGAGATTGGAGACTGGGGTGCAGAAGGGCTGTTACAGAGTGGAGAGTTTGGAGACTGGGTTGTAGAAGAATCTTACGTAGAGCAGAGTTTGGAGTCTGAGGTGCAAAAGGACTGTTACATAGAGCAGATTTTGGAGACTGGGATGCAGAAGGATCGTTGCAGAGAGCAGATGTTGGACACTGGGGTGCAGAAGGAATGTTACACAGAGCAGAGGTTGAAGACTGAGGTGAAGAAGGACTGTTACAGAGAGCATATGTGGGAGACATGCGTACAGGACTTATACAGAGCAGAAGTTGGAGACTCAGGTGCAGAAGGACCGTTGCAGAGAGCAGAGGTTCGAGACTGAGGTGCAGAAGGATTGTTACAGAGAGCAGAGTTTGGAGACTGGGCTCTAGAAGGACTGTAGCAGAGAGCAGAGGTTGGAGACTAAGGTTCAGAGGGACAGTTACACAGAGCACAGGTTGGAGACTGGGGTGCAGAAGAACTGATACAGAAAGCAGAGTTTGGAGACTCGGGTGTAGAAGTACCATCACAGGTAGCAGAGGTTGGAGAATGCAGTACAGCAAAACTGTTAAAGAGAGCAGAGTTTGGAGATTGGGGTGGAGAAGGACTGTTGCAGAGAGCAAATGTTGGAGACTTGGGTGCAAAAGGACTTTTGCAGAGAGTAGAGAATGGAGACTGGGATGCAGAAGGACTTTTGAAGAGAACAGAGGTTGCAGATTGAGTAGCAGAAGGACTGTTACAGAGGGCAGAGTTTTGAGACTGTGGTGCAAAATGACTGATACAGAAAGCAGAGGTTGTATACTGGGGTGCATAAGGACCCTTATGGAGAATAGCGGATGGAGACTGCAGTACAGAAGGAATGTTACTGAGAGCAGAGGTTGGAGACTGGGGTTCAAAAGAACTGTTGTAGAGACCAGAGGTTGGAGACTGGAATGCTGAAGAATCGTTGGGGCTATCATAGTATGGAGACTGGGGTGCAGAAGTGCTGTTACAGAGTGGAGAGTTTGGAGACTGGGTTGCAGAAGGATCTTACGTAGAGCAGAGTTTAGAGTCTAGGTGCAAAAGGACTGTTACATAGAGCAGAGTTTGGAGACTAGGATGCAGAAGGATCGTTGCAGAGAGCAGATGTTGAACACTGGGGTGCAGAAGGACTGTTACACAGAGCAGAGGTTGAAGACTGAGGTGAAGAAGGACTGTTACAGAGAGCATATGTGAGAGACAGGCGTACAGGACTTATACAGAGCAGAAGTTGGAGACTCAGGTGCAGAAGGACCGTTGCAGAGAGCAGAGGTTTGAGACTGAGGTGCAGAAGGATTGTTACAGAGAGCAGAGTTTGGAGACTGGGCTCTAGAAGGACTGTAGCAGAGAGCAGAGGTTGGAGACTAAGGTGCAGAGGGACAGTTACACAGAGCACAGGTTGGAGACTGGGGTGCAGGACTGATACAGAAATCAGAAGTTGGAGACTCGGGTGTAGAAGTACCCTTACAGAGAGCAGAGGTTGAAGAATGCAGTACAGAAGGACTGTTAAAGAGAGCAGAGTTTGGAGACTGTGGTGGAGAAGGACTGTTGCAGAGAGCAAATGTTGGAGACTGGGGTGCAAAAGGACTTTTGCAGAGAGCAGAGGATGGAGACTGGGGTGCAGAAGGACAGTTGCAGAGAGCAGTGATTGGAGACTGAGGTACAGAAGGACTGTTACAGAGAGCAGAGGTTGGAGACTGGGGTTCAAAAGAACTGATGTAGAGACCAGAGGTTGGAGACTGGGATGCTGAAGGATCATTGGGGCTATCAGAGTATGGAGGCTGGGGTGTAGAAGGACTGTTGCAGAGAGCAGAGGTTGGAGACTGGGGTGTAGAATTACTGTTGCAGAGAGCAGACGTCGGAGACTGGGGTGCAGAAGGACTGTTGCATAGAGCAGAGGTTGGAGACCAAGGTACAAAAGGACTGTTAAAGAGAGCAGAGGTTGGAGAATGGGGGTACAGAAGGATTATTGCAGAGATCAGAGTTTTCAGACTGAGGTACAGAAGAACTGTTGCAGAGAGAAGATGTTGGATACTGGGTTCAGAAGGACTGTTGCAGCGAGAAGAGGTTTGAGACTAGAATGCAGAAGGATCGTTTTAGAGAGCAGAGGTTGGAGACTGGGGTGCAGAAGGAAGGTTGCAGAAAGTTGAGTTTGGAGACTGAGGTGAAGAAAGACTGTTAAGAGAGCAGAGGTTGGAGACTTGGGTGCAGAAGGACTGTTTCAGAAAGTAGAGGTTAGAGACTGAGATGCAGAAGGACTGATAGAGAAAGCAGATGTTGGAGACTGTGATGCAGAAGGACCGTTACAGAGAGCAGAGGTTAAAGACTGGGGTGCAGAAGGACTGTTACAGAGAGCAGACATTAGAGACTGGGTTTCAGAAGGAACTTACAGAGAAAAGCGTTTGGAGACTGAGGTGCAGAAGGACTGTTACAGAGAGTGGAGGTTCGAGACTGAGGTGCAGAAGGATCGTTACAGAGAGCAGAGGTTGGAGACTGGGGTGCAGAAGGATATTTACAGAGAACCATGGTTTGATACTGGGGTGAATAAGGAATGTTGCAGAGAGCAGATGTTGGAGACTGGGGTGCAGAAGGACTGTTGCTGAAAGCAGAGTTTAGAGACTAGGGGCAGAAGGACTGTTACAGAGAGCAGAGGTTGGAGTCTCGGGTGCAGAAAAATCGTTGCAGACAGCAGAGTTTTCAGACTGAGGTAAAGAAGAACTGTTGCAGAGAGCAGATGTTGTAGACTGGGTTGCACACGGACTGTTGCGGCGAGCAGAGGTTGGAGACTGGGGTGCAGAAGTATCTTACAGAGAGCAGATAATGGAGACTTAGGTGCAGAAGCACTGTTACAGAGAGTAGAGGTTGGAGAATGAGGTGCAGAAGGACCGTTGCAGAGAGCTGAGTTTGGAGACTGAGGTGCAGAAGTATTGTTACAGAGAGCAGAGTTTGGAGACTGGGGTGCAGAAGGACTGTTGCAGAGAGCAGAGGTTTTAGACTGGGATGAACAAGGACTATTGCAGACAGTAGAGGTTGGAGATTGGGGTCCAGAAGGACTGTAGCAGAGAGCAGAGGTTGGAGACTAAGGTGCAGAAGGACAGTTACTCACAGCAGAGGTTGGAGATTGGGATGCAGAAGGAATGACACAGAAAGCAGAGGTTGGAGACTCGGGTGCAGAAGTCCTCTTACGGAGAGCAGATGTTGGAGAATGCAGTACAGAAAGACTGTTACAGAGAGCAAAATTTGGAGACTGGGGTGAAGAATGACTGTTGCAGAGAGAAGATGTTGGAGACTGGGGTGAAATAGGACTGTTGCAGAGAGCAGAGGATTGATACTGGGGTGCAGAAGGACAGTTGCAGAGAGCAGTGATTGGAGACTGAGGTACAGAAGGACTGTTACAGAGAGCAGAGGTTGGAGACTGGGGTGCAGATGGATTATTGCAGAGAGCAGAGTTTTCAGACTGAGGTACAGTAGAACTGTTGCAGACTGGGGTTAACAAAAACTGTTGCAGCTAGCAGAGTTTTCAGACTGGGGTGCAGAAGGATTGTTGCAGAGAGCAAACGTTGGATACTGGGTTCCAAAAGGATCGTTGCAGAGAGCAGAGTTTGGAGACTGGGGTGAAAAAAGGACTGTCACAGAGAGCAGAGTTTGGAGACTGGGTTGTGGAAGTACTGTTGCAGAGAGCAGATGTTGGAGACTGGGGTGGAGAAGTATCTTTGCAGAGAGAAGAGGTTGGAGACTGTTTTGCAGAAGGACTGTTACAAAGTGCAGAGTTTAAATATTTGGTTGCAATAGGATCTTACCGAGAGCAGATTTGGGAGACTGAGTTGCAGAAGGACTGTTAGGAGAGAAGATATAGGAGACTGGGGTGCAGAAGAAGTGTTACAGAGAGAAGAAATTGGATGCAGGTTTGCAGAAGCATCTTACAGAGAGGAGAATTAGGAGACTGATGTGCAGAAGGATTGTTGTAGAGATCAGAGTTTGGAGAGTGGGGTGAAGTTGGATCATTGCAGAGAGCTGATGTTGGGGACTGGGGTGCAGAAAGATCGTTGCAGAGAGCAAATTTTGGAGACTGGGGTCCAGAAGGCCTGCTACAGAGAGAAGAGTTTGGAGACTGACGTGCAGAAGGCCTGTTACAGGAGAGGTTGGAGACTGAGTTGCAGGTGGACTGTTACAGAGAGCAGTGGTTGGAGTCTAGGGTGCAGAAGGACTGTTACAGAGAGCAGAGTTTGGAGACTGAGGTGCAGAAGGATTGTTACAGAAAGCAGAGGTTGGAAATTGGGGTGCAGAAGAACCGCTAAAGAGACAAAAGTTTGTAGACTGCGGTGTAGAAAAACTGTTACAGAGAGAAGAGGTTGGAGACTGGGGCGCATAAGGAATGTTACAGAGAGCACAGGTTGGAGACTGAGGTGCAGAAGGAGTGTTACAGAAAGCAGAAGTTTAAAATTGGGGTTCAGAAGAAAGGTTACAGAGAGCACAGGTTAGAGACTGTGGTGCAGAAGGATAGAAACAGAAAGCAGAGGTTTGAGACTGAGGTTCAGAAGGACTGATAAAGAAAGCAGAGTTTGGAGGCTGAGGTGCTGAAGGACCCTTACGGAGAGTAGAGGTTGGAGAATGGGGAGTAGATGGACTGTTGTAGAGGACAGAGTTTGGAGACTGGGGTGCCGCAGGACACTTGCAGAAAGCAGAGGTTAAAGACTGGGTGGATAAGGAATGTTCCAGAGAGCAGAGTTTGGAAACTGGAGTGCAGAAGGATCTTAGAGAGAGCAGAGTTTGGAGACTGTTGTGCAGAAGAATTGTTACAGAGAGCAGAGGTTGGAGACTGGGGTCCAGAAGGATTGTTGCAGAGAGCAGAGTTTGGAGACTGGGGTGCAGAAGGACTGTTGCAGAGAGCAGAGGTTTTAGACTGGGGTGCAGAAGGACTGTTGTAGAGAGCAGAGTTTTGAGACTGGAGTGCAGAAGGAGTGTTGCAGAGTGCAGAGTTTGGAGACTGTAGTGCAGAAGGACTGTTGCAGAGAGTAGAGTTTGGAGTCTGATGTGCAAAAAGAATCTTAAAGAGAGCAGAGTTTGGAGACTGGGGTGCAGAAGGACTGTTACAGATAGCAGAGGTTGGAGAATGTGTTGCTGAAGGACTGTTGCAGAGAGCAGACTTTGGAGACTGGGGTTCAGATTGGTCTTAAAGAGAGCAGAATTTGGAGACTGAGGTGCAGAAGGACTGTTACAGATAGCAGAGGTTGGAGAATGTGGTGCTGAAGGACTGTTGCAGAGAGCAGACTTTGGAGACTGGGGTTCAGATTGGTCTTAAAGAGAGCAGAATTTGAAGACTGAGGTGAAGAAGGACTGTTGCATAGATCAGAGGTTGGAGACTCAGGTGCTGTAGGATAATTGCAGAGAGCAGTGGTTGGAGACTGGGGTGCAGAAGGATCCTTGGAGAGAGCAGATTTTGAAGACAGAAGTGCAGAAGGCCTGCTACAGAGAGCAGAGTTTGGAGACTGAGGTGCAGAAGGACTGTTACAGAAAGAAGAGGTTGGTAATTGGGGTGCAGAAGAACCGTTACAGATACCAGAGTTTGGAGGCGTTAGTATAGAAAAACTGTTACAGTGCGCAGAAGTTGGAGACTGAAGTGCAGAAAGACTGTTGCAGAGAGCAGAGTTTAGAGACTGGGGTCTAGAAAGATCTTTCAGAAAGCAGATTTTGGAGACTGGGGTTCAGAAAGACTGTTACAGAGAGCAGAGGTTGGATACTGGGGTTCAGATGGATCTTACAGAGAGCAGAGGTTGGAGACTGGGGTTCAAATTGACTGTTGCAGAGAGTAGAGCTTGGAGACTGAAGTGCAGAAGGACTCTTACAGAGAGCAGAGTTTGGAGACTGGGGTGCAGAAGGATCTTACAGAGAGCAGAGGTTTGAGACTGGGGTGAAGACGGACTGTTGCAAGGAGCAGAGGTTTGACACTGGGGTGCAGAAAGATCATTGCAGAGAGAAGGGATTGGAGACTGGGATACAGAAGGCCTGTTTCAGAGAGCAGAGTTTGGAGACTGGGGTGCAGAAGGCCTCTTACAGACCACAGAGTTTGGAGACAGTTGTGCAGAATAACCATTGCAGAGAGTAGAGGTTGGAGATTGCAGTACAGAAGGAGTGTTATACAGAGCAGAGTTTGGAGACTGGGGAGCAGAAGGACTTTTGTAGAGAACAGAGGTTGGAGACTGGGGTGCTACAGGATCATTGCAGAAAGAAGAGGTTAGAGACTGGGATGGAAAAGGAATGTTGTAGAGAACAGAGTTTGGAAACTGGTGTGCAGAAGGATCTAAAATAGAGCAGAGGTTGGAAACTGGGGTGCAGAGGGAGTGTTGCAGAGAGCAGACTTTGGAGACAGAGGTGCAGAAAGATCGTTGCAGAGAGCAGAGCTTGGAGACTGGGGTGCAGAAGATTGTTGCAGAGAACAGAAGTTGGAGACTGAGGTTCAGAAGGACTGTTATAGAGAGTAGAGTTTGTAGATATTGGTTCAAAAGGTCTGATACAGAGAGCAGAGTTTAGAGACTGGGGTGCAGCAGGACTGTTACAGAGAGCACAGGTTGGGGACTGGGATGCAGAAGGACTGATAGAGAAAGCAGAGGTCAGAGACTGTGGTGCATAAGGAAAATTACAGAGAGCAGAATTTGGAGACCGCAAAAGAGGAGGCCTGTTACAGCAGCTGAAGTTGGAGACTGGGGTTGAGAAGGACTGTTTCAGAGTGCAGAGGTTAAAGACTGGGGTGCAGAAGAGCTGTTGCAGAGAGCATAGTTTGGAGACTGGCGTGTAGAAGAACTGTCGCAAAGAGCAGAGGTTGGAGACTGCAGTGCAGAAGGAATGTTACAGAGAGCAGAGTTTAGAGATTGGGGTGCAGAAGTACTGGTACAGAGAGCAGAGGTTGGAGACTGGGGTGCCGAAGGACCGTTACATAGAGCAGATTTTTGAGAGTGCACTACAGGAGGACTGTTACAGAGAGCAGAGGTTGGAGACTGGGGTGGAGAAGGACTGTTGCAGAGAGCCGAGGAAGGAGACTGGGGTGCATAAGGATCGTTGTGGAGAGCAGAGTATTAAGACTGGTGTGCAGAAGGACTGTTACAGAGAAAAGAGTTTGGAGAAGGGGTGCAGAAAGACTGTTGCACGAAGCAGAGGTTTGAGACTATGGTGCCGAAGGACTGTTGCAGACAGCAGAGTTTGGATACTGAGGTTCAGAAGGACTGTTACAGAGAGCAGAGGTTGGAGACTGGGGTGCTGATGGACTTATACAGAAAGCAAAGTTTAGAAACTGGGGTGTGGAAGGACCGTTACAGAGAGCAGATTTTGGAGACTACACTACAGGAAGACTGTTACAGAGAGCAGAGGTTGGAGACTGTTGTTAAAAAGGACTGTTTCAGAGTGCAGAGTTGCAGGAGACTGGGGTGCACAAGGATCGTTTCAGAGAGCAAAGTTTTAGACTGAGGTGCAGAAAGACTGTTGCAGAGAGCAGATGTTGGAGACAGGGGTGCAGAAGGACTTTTTCACAGAGGAGATTTTGAAGACTGAGGTGGAGAAGGATTGTTAGAGAGAGCAGAGGTTGGTTACTGGGGTTCAGAAAGATCATTGCAGAAATCAGAGTCTGGGAACTGAGGTGAAGAAGTCTCCTTGCAGAGTGCAGAGTTTTCAGACTGAGGTGCAGAAGGTCTGTTGCAGAGAGCAGATTTTGAAGACTGGGGTAAAGAAGGTTAGTTGCAGAGAGCAGAGGTTGGAGACTAAGGTGCAGAAGGACTGTTGAAGATAGCAGAGGTTGGAGACTGGGGTGTAGAAGGACTGTTTCAGGAACAAGAATTTGAGACAGAGGTTCTGAAGGAGTGTTGCAGAAAGCAGAGTTTGGAGACTGAGATGCTGAAGGACTGTTACAGAGGGTAGAGGTTGGAGACTGAGGAACAGAAGGATTGTAACAGAGAGCAGATTTTGGAGACTGGGGTGCAGAAGGACTGTTGCAAATAGCAGAGGTTGGTGACTGGGGTGTAGAAGGATTTTTGCAGGCAGCAGAGATTGGAGACTGGGGTGCAGAAGGATTTTTGCAGAGACCAGAGTTTGGAGACTGAGGTACAGAAGGACTGTTACAGAGAGAAGATGTTGGAGACTGGGGTGCAAAAGGATCATTGCAGAGAGAAGAGGTTTGAGACTGGGGTGCAGAAGGATTGTTACAGAGAGCAGAGTTTGGAGACTGGGTGCAGAAGGATTGTTACAGAGAGCAGAGGTTGGAGACTGGTGTGCAGAAGGACTGTTGCAGACAGCAGTGGTTTGAGACTGGGGTGCAGAAGGACTGTTACAGAGATTAGAGTTTCGAGACTGAGGTGCAGAAGGTTTGATGCAGAGAGCTGAGTTTGGATACTGAGGTGCAAAAGGACTGTTGCAGAGAACAGAGGTTGGAAACTGAGGTGCAAATGGACTGTTACAGAGAGTAGAGGTGGGAGATTTGGGTGCAAAAGGCCTGTTACAGAGAGCAGATGTTGAAGACTGGGGTGCAGAAGGTTCGTTGTAGAGAGCAAAATTTTGAGACTGGGGTGCAGAAGGACTGTTATAAAGAACAGAGCTCGGAGACTGCGGTGTAGAAGGATTGTTAAGGAGAGTAGAGGTTGGAGACTGAGTTGCAGAGGGACTGTTGCAGGGAGCAGAGGCTGGACACTGGGTTGTATAAGGACTGTAGCAGAGAGCACAGGTTCACATTGGGGTGCAGAAGGACTGTTGAAAAGAGCAGAGGTTGGAGACTGGGTTACAGAAGGCCTGTTACAGAGGAAGAGGTTTAAGTTTCGGTGAAGAAAGTCCGTTGCAGAGAGAAGATGTTGGAGATTGGGGTGCAGAAGGACTGTTGCAAAGAGAAGAGTTTGTAGACTGAGGTGAAGAAAGACTCTTACAGAGAGCAGGTGTTGGAAATTTTGGTGCAGATGGACTGATAAAGTAAGCAGATTTTGGAGACTGGGGTGCAGAAGGATTGTTGCAGAGAGCAGAGTTTGTAGACTGAGGTGCAGAGCACTGTTACAGAGAGCAGAGTTTGAAGAATGGGGTGCAAAAGACCTGTAACAGAGAACAGAGGTTTGAGACTGGGGTGCAGAAGGACTGTTACAAAGAGCAGAGTTTTGAGAATGGGGTGCAGAAGGATCCTTGCCGAGAAAGACATTTCAGACTGGGGTGTAGAAGGACTGTTGCACAGAGAAGAGGTTTGAGACTTTGTTGCAGAAGGACTGTTGAAGACAGCAGAGTTTGGAGACTTAGGTGCAGAAGGACTGTTACAGAGAGCAGAGGTTGGAGACTGGGGTGCATATGGACTGATACAGAAAGCAGAGGTTAGAGACTGGGGTGCAGAAGGACCGTTACAGAGAGCAGATTTTGGAGACTACACTACAGGAGGACTGTTACACAGTGCAGAGGTTGGAGACTGGGTGGATAATGACTGTTTCAGAGTGCAGAGTTTGGAGACTGGGGTGCACAAGGATCGTTTCAGAGCAGAGTTTTTAGACTGAGGTGCAGATCAACTGTTGCAGAGAGCAGATGTTGGAGACTGGGGTGAAGAAGGACTTTTTCAGAGAGCAGATTTTGGAGACTGGGGTGCAGAAGGATTGTTACAGAGAGCAGAGTTTGGATACTGGGGTTCAGAAGGACCATTGCAGAGATCAGAGTTTGGGAACTGAGTTGAAGAAGGATCGTTGCAGAGAGCAGAGTTTTCAGACTGAGGTGCAGAAGGACTGTTGCAGAGAGCAGATGTTTGAGACTGGGGTGAAGTAGGTTCGTTGCAGAGAGCAGAGGTTGGAGACTTCATTTCAGAAGGATCATACAGAGAGCATAGGTTGGAGAGTGGGGTGCAGAAGGATCGATGAAGAGAGCAAAAGTTGGAGACTCAGTTGCAGAAGAATCATTGCAGAGAGCAAAGTGGAGACTGGGGTGCAGAAGGATCATTACAGTGAGAAGAGGTGGCAAACTGGGGTCCAGAAGGACTGTTACAGAGAGCACAGTTTGGAGACTGCGACGCAGAAGGACTGTTACACAGAGCAGACTTTGGAGACTGGGGTGAAAAATAATGATATAGATAGCAGAGGTAGGAGACTGGGGTGCAGTAGGACTGTTACAGAAAGCAAAGGTTGGAAACTGGCATGCCGAAGGATTGTTTCAGAGAGCAGAGTTTGGAAACTGGGGTGCACAATGATCTTACATAGAGCAGAGGTTAAAGACTTGGGTGCAGAAGGACTTTTGCAGAGAGAAGAGGTTGGAGACGGTGGAGCAAAATGATCGTTGCAGAGAGGAGATGTTAGAGACTGGGGTGCAGTAGGACCATTGCAGAAGTCAGAGTTTTGGAACTGAGGTGCAAAAGGATTGTTGGAGATTACAGAGGTTGGAGACTGAGGTGCAGAAGGATCTTTTTAGAGAGCAGAGATTTGAGACTGGGGTGCAGAAGGACTGTTTCAGAGAACAGAGTTTGGAGACCACGGTGCAGAAGGCCTGTTATAGAGAGCAGAGTTTGGTGAAGGGATGCAGAATGACAGTTACAGAGGGGAGAGTTTGGAGACAGGGGTGCACAAGGACTGTTTCAGAGAGCAGAGTTTAGAGACTGAGGTGCAGAAGGAATTTTGCAGAAAGCAGAGATTGGAGACTGGGGTGCAGAAGGACTGTTGCAGAGAGCAGAGGTTGGAGACTGAGTCACAGAAGGAGTGTTACACAGAGCAGACGTTGGAGACTGGGTAAAAAATTGTGATATAAAAAGCAGAGGTGGGAGACTGCGGTGCAGTAGGACCTTTACAGAGAGCAAAGGTTGGAAACTGGCATGCCGACGGATTGATTTATAGAGCAGAGTTTGGAGACTGGGGTGCAGAAGGCCTGCAACAGAGCGCAGAGGTTGGAGACTGGTTTGCATAAGGACTGTTATAGAGAGCAGGATATTGAGGCTGGGTTGCAGAAGGATCTTACAGAGACCAGAGGTTGGAGACTGAGGTGCAGGACGACTGTTACAGAGATCAGTGGTTGGAGACAGGGGTGCAGAAGATCGTGCAAAGACCTGAGGTTTCAGACTGAGGTGCAGGAGGACTGTTACAGAGAGCAGAGGTTGGAGACTGAGGTGCAGAAGGACGGTTACAGAGAGCAGAGTTAGGTTACTGAGGTGCAGAAGGACTGTTACAGAAAGCAGAGGTTAGAAATTGAGGTGCAGAAGGACTGTTACAAAGAGCAGAGGTTGGAGACTGTGGTATACAAAGACTGTAACAGAGAGCAGAGGTGGAAAATATGGTGCAGAAGGACTGTTACAGAGAGCAGAGTTTGGAGCCTGGGGTGCAGAAGGACTGTTACACAGAACAGAGGTTGAAGACTGGGGTGAAGAGAGACTGTTGCAGGGAGCAGGTTTTGGAAACTTGGGTGCTGAAGGACTTTTGCAGAGAGTAGTATTTAGAGACTGAGGTGCAGAACGACTGTTGCAGATTGTAGAGGTTGGAGATTGGGGTTGCAGAAGGACTGATACAGAAAGCAGAGGTTGGAGACTGAGGTGCAAAAAGATCGTTACAGAGAGCAGAGTTTGGAGACTGCAATACATAAGGACTGTTACAGAGAGCAGAGGTTGGAGACTGGGGAGGAGAAGAACTGTTTCAGAGTGCAGATGTTGGACACTGGGGTGCAGAAGAACTGTTGCAGAGAGCAGAGGTAGGAGACTGAGATGCAGAAAGACTGTTACAGAGAGCAGAGTTTGGAAACTGGGGTGCAGGAGGACTGAGACAGAGAGCAGAGTTTGGAGACTGGGGTGCAGAAAGCCTGTTACAGAGAGGAAAAGTTGGTGACTGGGTGCATAAGGGCTGTTACAGAGAGGAGAGTTTGGAGATGGGTTGCAGAAAAATATTACTTAGAGCAGAGTTTGGAGACTGAGGTTCAGTAACATTGTTACAGAGAGCAGAGGTTGGTGACTTAGGTGCAGTAGGGTCATTGCAGAGAACAGAATTTGGAGACTGGTGTGCAGAAGAATCATTGCAGAGAGCAGAGTTTGGAGACTTGAGTGCAGAAGTACGGTTGCAGAGAGCAGATGTTGGAGACTGGGATGCAGAAGGATCATTGCAGAGAGCAGAGATTGGACACTGGGTTGCAGAGAGACTGTTTACACAGAGCAGAGGTTGAAGACTGGGGTGTAAAAGGACTGTTGTAGAGAGTGGAGTTTTAAGACTGGGGTTAAGAAGGACTGTTAAAGAGAGGAAAGGTTGGAGACTGGGTGCATAAGGGCTGTTACAGAGAGCAGAGTTTGGAGACTGGGTTGCAGAAGGATATTACCTAGAGCAGAGTTTGGAGACTGAGGTGCAGTAGGATTGTTACAGAGAGCAGAGATTGCTGACTGAGGTGCAGTAGGATCATTGCAGACAACAGAGTTTGGAGACTGGTGTGCAGAAGGATCATTGCAGAGAGCAGAGTTTGGAGACTTGAGTGCAGAAGGACGGTTGCAGAGAGCAGATGTTGGAGACTGGGATGCAAAAGGATCATAGCAGAGAGCAGAGATTGGACACTGGGTTGCAGAAGGACTGTTACACAGAGCAGAGGTTGAACACTGGGGTGTAGAAGGACTGTTGCAGAGAGTAGAGTTTGAAAACTGGGGTGAAGAAGGACGGTTACAGAGAGCAGATGTTTGAGAGTGAGATGCAGAAGGACTGTTTCAGAGAGCAGAGTTTGGAGACTGGGGTGCAGAAGGACTTATACAGAAAGCAGAGGTTGGAGACTTGGGTCCACTATGAACCTTACAGAGAGCAGAGGTTGGAGACTGCAGTATAGAAGGACTGTTACAGAGAAGATTTTGGAGACTAGGGTACACAAGGACTGTTGTAAAGAGCAGAGGTTTGAGAATGGGATGCAGAAGGACTTCTGCAGAGAGCAGAGTTTAGAGACTGACGTGCAGATAGACGTTTACAGAGAGCAGAATTTGGAGACTCGGGTGCAGAAGGATTTCTGCAGAGAGCCGAGTTTTCAGACTGAGGTGCAGAAGGACTGTTTCAGAGAGCAGATGTTGGATCCTGGGGTAGAGAAGGACTGTTACAGAAAGCAGAGTTTTGAGACTGGGGTGCAGAAGGATCGGTGAAGAGAGCACAGTTTGGAGACTGGGGTACAGAAGGTGTGTTACAGTGAGCAGAGTTTGAAGACTGGGGTGCAGAAGGCCTGTTACAGAGAGCAGAGTTGGGAGACTGGGTTACAGAAGACTGTTACAGCTAGCAGCGTTTGGAGAATTGGTTGCAGAAGAATCTTACAGAGAGCAGAGGTTGGAGACTGAGGTGCAGAAGGACTTTTACAGAGAATAGAGGGTGGAGACTGGGGTGCAGAAGGAGTGTTACAGAGAGCAGAGTTTGGAGATTGGGGTTCAGAAGAACTGTTACTGAGAACAGAGGTTGGAGACAGGGGTCCAGAAGGACTGTTTCAGAGAGCAGAGTTTGGAGACTGAGGTGCAGAAGGACTGTTACAGAGAGCAGATTTTGGAAACTGGGATGTAGAAGGACCATTGCAGAGAGCAGAGGTTGGGGTCTGGGGTGAAGATGGATCATTGCAGAGAGCAGATGTTGGAGACTGGGTGCAGAAGGACTATTAAAGAAAGCAGAGGTTGGAGACTGAGGTGCAGAAAGATCATTTCTGAGTGCAGAGGTTTGAGACTGGGGTGCAGAAGGACTGTTACAGATTGCAGAACTTGGAGACTTAAGTGCAGAATGACGTTTACAGAGAGGAGAGGTTGGAGACTGGGGTGCAAAAGGATTTGTACAGAGAGCAGAGGATGGAGATGGGGTGCAGAAGGATCATTGCAGAGAGCAGATTTTGGAGAATGAAGTGCAGAAGGATCGCTACAGAGAGGAGAGTTTGGAGACCTGGGTGCAGCAGGACGGTTACAGAGAGCACAGGTTTGAGACTTGGGTTCAGAAGAAATGTTGCAGAGAGCAGAGGTTGGAGACTGGGATGCTAAGTACTGTAGCAGAGAGAAGAGGTTGGAGACTGGGGTTTAGAAGGACTGTTTCAGAGAGCAGTTGTTGGAGACGGGAATGCAGAAGGATCATTGCAGAGAGCAGAGGTTGGAGACTGCGGTTTAGAAAGACTTTTGCAGAGAGCAGAGATTGAAGAGTAAGGTTCAGAAAAATCGTTGCAGAGAGAATATGTTGGAGACTGGGGTGCAGAAGGCCTGTTACAGAGAGTAGAGTTTGGAGACTCGGGTGCAGAAAACCTGTGACAGAGAGGAGAGGTTGGAGACTGGGGTGCAGAAGGATTGTTTCAGATAGCACAGTTTGGAGACTGGGGTGCAGAAGGATTGTTGCAGACAGCAGAGCTTTCAATCTGAGGCTTAGAAGGACTGTTACAGAGAGCAGAGTTTGGAATCTGAGGTGCAGAAGGACTGTTACAGAAAGCAGAGGTTGACAATTGCGGTGCAGAATGACCTTTATAGAGAGAAGAGGTGGGAGACTGCGGTACAGAAGGACTGTTAGAAAGAAATGAGTTTGGAGACTTTGGTGCGGAAGGACCGTTGTAGAGAGTAGATGTTGGAGACTGAGGTGCAGAAGGATTGATACAGAGAGCAGAGGTTGTAGACTGTGGTACAGAAGAACCATTACAGAGAGCAAAGTTTGGAGACTGAGGTGCAGAAGGACTTTTAGAGAGAGCAGAGGTTGGATACTGGGGTGCAGAAGGACTGTTACAGAGAGTAAGGGTTGGAGAAATGGATGCAAAAGGATCTAACAGAGAGCAGAGTCTGGAGAATGGGGTGCAGAAGGACTGTTGCAGAGAGCAGAGTTTGGAGACTGAGGTTCAGAAGGATCATTGCAGAGAAAAGAGGTTGGAGACTGGGGTGCAGAAAGACTTATACAGAGAGCAGAGGTTCGAGATTGGGCTTGCAGAAAAACTGTTACAGAGAGCAGAGGTTGGAGACTGGGGGT